>NC_056728.1:1132277732-1132555232 GCF_019279795.1 Protopterus annectens | reverse complement strand
TTCCCGGAATTCATCAACTCAAACGCCCTGGATCAGCTGGTAAACTTCCCTACCAGAGGTGAAAACATACTGGACCTGGTCATCACCAACATGGGCGAAAGGTGTTCCACACCGGAGGTCAATCCGTCACTGGTTAGATCAGATCATAAACTAATCAGTCTGGATGTCCACACCCCACCACCACCCCCAACAAAGGAAACCACAGTAAAACAAACTTTTCTAAAGCAAACTTCACCTTAAGACAGAGGTGGTAAGTTTCACAGCCCCCACACTAAAGGATAACGCTGCCCAAGATGCAGAAACCTTTACAAATGCACTCTATGAGCACCTACAAGGATGCATGGATCGTGCCATCCCTAGCAAAACCAAGACTCACTCCTCTAAGAGAAGGAAACCAGTTTGGTGGACCCCTGCAATAAACAGGCTATACAATAGGAGGAGGAAACTAGTTCAGAAAATAAGCAAATCCCAAGAAGGAAAGACATCCCTGATCAGTATCAGTATGAAACTGAGGTCCCTCATGAAATCATCCAAGGCTAACTTCGAAAGAAAAATAGCCAAGGATTCAAAAGATAACCACAAAGCCCTTCTTTAGCTATGTTAAGAAGCTAAGTGGCAACTCGCAGATATGCACTGAACTAGTGCAAAATAGCACAAAATATACTGAACCTACTGATATAGCCAACATCCTGGCAGATAGATTCAGTGAAACTTCACCCCACTCTCACCTCCAAAAGGGCCCACAACAATATCGGAAAAGTGTAGTGTCCCGGAAATCACAGATGCACAGGTGAAAACAGCCCTTTCAAAAGCTAAAAACACAGTGTCAATGGGACCAGATGGTGTCCCAAGCTGCATCTTGCACAAACTACAGAACGAACTAACCCCATCTAAACACGCTGTTCAGCCTCAGCCTCTAAACAGGCTACATGCCCATAGAATGGCGCACAGCAATGATTATTCCTCTCCACAAAGGAGGGGCCACAACTGACCCTGGTAACTATCACCCCATAAGCCTGACTAGCCTTGTCTGCAAGGCTATGGAGCGCATCATTATGGAACTCATTAACAAAGACATTGGGAACCTCCAAACACCTGACCCAGTTCGGCTTTGTTAAGGGCAGATCATGCCTACTAAACCTGGTTGACTTCTTCGAGACAGTCACCAAGGCCATAGACGAGGGAAAGGTGGTTCACACAGCCTACCTTGACCTCGTCAAGGCTTTCAACACCATTAACCACTTGGGTATTACAGAAAAACTCCAGCCTGAAAATAAACCCCTACGTCATGAGATGGGTTGCCAACTGGCTTACAGACAGAACTCACATGGTAAGAATAGCAGGCTCCAGGTCCGACTCTAAACCAGTCACAAGTGGTGGCCTGCAAGGCTCAGTCCTGGGACCCCTACTGTTTGGCACATACTTCTCAGAGGTACAGGCAAATACAGGAGGACTATGGCTAACCAAGTTCACAGATGACTGCAAACTGGGAGCCATAACGGACTCTCCGGCTGACACGGACATCCTCCAAAAGGGCCTTACTGAGACGGACACCTGTTGTCGAAGTCATGGCCTCAAGCTAAATGCCAAAAAATGCATAGTCATCCCTTTTGGGGAAAAACAAAACACACACACAAGTTACCACAAAGAAGGCAGTCCCCTTAATACAGAAGGGGTAATACGAGATCTGGGGACCCAGGTTGATAGTAATCTCTCCTTTGACAATCATATTGCCAAAGTAGTTAGGAAATCCTTCTATGTGGCCCATCTAATAACTAAAGGGTTTGCATCTAGAAATAAAGAGGTTATAGTTCCCCTCTAATCGTCACTCAGACCCAGCATAGAGCACAATGCCCCATTTAGGATGTACCTCACAAGACACTTCCAACAGCTAGAAAGACCACAAAAGTACCTCACCAAGAGGATTACTGGTCTCAAACATATGTCCTATGCAGCCCGACTGAAAAAACTCCGGCTGTACTCAGTGGCATATCGCTTACTCAGAAGTGATCTCTGCCTGACTTACAAAGCCATGTCCAACTCAGAATTGATGGACATGCTCCATGTAAAGAAATCCAAGTCACTGCGAGCCACGTGCTCTAGTGAGCTAAACCTCGCCACTACAATAAATAGAACATGCTGGAGGGATAGATTCCTGTCACAGAGACTCCCCATGCTTTGGAACAACATTCCAGATTACATCCGGCAGAGCCCCTCACTAACACTCTTCAAGAGAAACCTTGACAAGTGGATGGGTAACAGAAAATACACTCCTGGGATCACTTCACTGGCTCTGCTTGACAGCGGATCAGTTAATTAATCAATGGGGGCAGCGAAAGCCGACACACTCTGGCTAGGCTTATAAATGCCCTCGGGCAGATAGCCTAGTACCTACCTATGAACCTATACACAAACACACACACTTCTGACACTGACCCAGTGGTGCTATATGTAAATTATTTCAATAGTTAGCAGTTATACTTATTTAATGTGCGACATTGTTTGTGAACATTATTTTTTTTTTTTGTGTGCTGTCTGAAATGTACAGAGTTTTATTTTTGAATGATAGTGTGCTTGCATGGTAAACATCTGTAAAGTGCTAACATGAGTGACAGGGGCTAACTGAATGTTACAGGATGTTTACTGAAAAAAATAATACATTTGCAAATATACTGATAAAAACTGAGTAGAAGCTTCTTTAAGATGTTCTGCTGATAGTTATCTTTGACAAGAAAATCTGATAATCCTGAGATAATTAAACAGCTATTTCATTCCAAAATGTTTGAATAAAATATGAAGTAAAATGACAGTGTAGTTGCTTCACTAGTTAAATTTTAGTAATTTTGTTCAACCAGTGGGTTTAATCTACATAAAAAAGAGGACTTTCAAATCCTCTAAGCAAGAACTGACAGAGAAGAAAGAGTTTCAATAAACAGCACACACATATAGTACAGTAATGTAAAAGATTGTTTACAATCTGAAAAAATGAGAACATTAGGGCTTTCAGAAACTAATTTACATATTTACTTATGGTAATTTCCATTGTTTACTTTCCTGATTAATAGCAACTGTAGCAGATAAGCTTCCATCTTCAATGAATTTCAGGATGTACAAGCCACTGAGCTGAATTTCATGCTCCCTTGCATCTCAGTGGCTTTTATGACTTTATGCATGGAGACTTGCCTCCTGTCTCACCAGTTCAGATGAACTTGCCCACGGTTTTGCTGTGGAACTATAATAGGAATTAAATAGTAGTGATGTGATATACAACTAAATTCAAATAAAAATATACAATGAAAGCTTACATGAAGCTCAACAGGGAGTGTTTATTAAACAGACTTTATATTTTAATGTGAAATTCATTCAGAGAGATTGGCTCTAGGACTATTTCTTTTTTTCTACACCTTTTTACCACCATTATCTGTCGACCAGCAGCTCCCTTCTGGCCATTTGGGAGGGAACATTATTTAGACAGCCATCAGAAGCAGTTCATATTTTTTTCTCCCTGGATCTAAGCTAGGTGCTGGGAAGGGCCTTGCAACAGGCTTTCTGTTTACACAATCCCCTCATTTCCTCATGGGAGTTCCCTCCAAGTGGCCCTCTCCCTGCAGAATGAATGGTTGTCTCTTCATTCTCCATCAAGGAGATTGCATCACCCAGTGTGCACCTGAGTGCAGACAGCATGCCACACCCCTTCATTTCTCTAATTCCCAGCCTTGCTCCTCCAGTACCAAGGCTGCTAACCGAACCTTAGTTGCTTGGGTTGCAGTAAGGATTTCATCCCTCTGTAATAAAGATCCAGACTGCAACCTGAACATACTGTAGAATCTCTAGCTCTTGCAGACAAGCAAGGCTCATTTGATGTGTTAAGTTTCAGTTTTGTTGAATTTGCACTTGTTTGTTTATTGCCTTTGCTGACCAGGAAGTCCAGCTGGGCTATGCAAAATCCCTTCTCAGCAGAGGTCCATGAACAAAAGCTCCACATGCAAACATTAAGAAAAATACTTAGACTACAAGCATGTAAGGCGTAACAATACTCATCAGTAGTGTAGCTATTTTGGGGTGAAGGGGGAAACTTGGATCTCGGGCCCAAAGCATTGCAGGGTGCCATCCAATTTCTCTTTAGTGCATACTCCTTTAAATGTTAGTATTGCATTTGAGGCCAAACCAGAGCTGTGTAGCACTCCGTGCGTGGTACAAACTGCAGCAACTACTTGCTACATCTTTAGGAAGCAATTTGCAATAGTTTAAAACAAAAAAGAATATTTGATTCTTTCTTTTCTCCAACTAAAATCTGAAGAAAGAGAGTCAGGGGTAGAGAGTAGAAATGGGACTTGACTGACTGCTACATTTGAGGACCCCTAGATACCTGATCATGAACCTTTTTTTGCTAAATTTCCTATCAGCTGCAGAGGGGTGGGGGTGGGTTGCAGAAGCAGGACCTGGTTAGCTGATTGGCTCCTGCATTTCAGAAGCATCAGCCACCAGATTGTAGACATTTTAAAGAAGGGTAGTGGCATGTAGCAGGCTACCTGGTTATCATACCAGTACAAAGAGTGAACTTTTTTTCCCCCTCTTCAAACAAGGATCTGGGGAGCTGGGTGCCAATATAAAGATCAGCCCAAAAGTGCTACAAAAGCCAGCTACACCTCTGATACTCATAAAAGCCCTTCATGCATACATTAACACAAATACTTAAATTACAAACAAGTAAAATGTAACAATATTTATAGGTATGTACATAGATTAGAGGTAACAGATGGTTACAAGTTGTGAAAGATAGTGTTTCACATTAAGTAAGCCAATAAGCATTTTGTGATCAGACGTATATAGTTAGGAGTTGTTTGGTGGTGATATTTTAGGTTGTCATTTATAGTGACACCAAGAAGTTTTGTTTAGATGACTATTTCTACAGTGGCATTGGTTGAGAAAACTTTCAAAAATTGTTTCTGTGCTGATATATGCTTAGGTGTGAAATCATTAAATTTGTTTTCTTAGCATTTAACAGCATGTTAGAGTTTGATAGTCAGGTCACAGTGGAAGAAAAGGATTCTTGGGTCATTTGAAGCAGCTGGGGAAGACTTAGCATTGTGCATACAAGAGTGCTGTCATCTGCATAATGAGCAATGGCTGCATGTTTGGTGGATTTCTGGAGTTTGTTCGTGAAAATGTTAAATACGAAAGGGCCAAGAATTGAACTCTGTGGTACACCAAAAGAGACGGGTAGGAAGGGGGAATTATTTGTTTCCATTTTACAGCTTGTACCCTTGTTGGATAGATAGTTGTGGAACCATAAGAGAACAGATTGGGAAAGGCCTATGCAGAAGAGTTCAAAAAGAGCAGTTTTTGGTGGGAGACTGTCAAAAGCATTTGTCTTATCTAGAAAGAGAGAGCAGACCAGGTTACCTACATTTCCATTAAGGTTTATGGTATTAGTAAATCTAAGGAGAGCTGTGATGGGCTCTAAAGCCATGTTGGGTAGCATACAGAATGCTCTGATTAGTTATGTGATCCAAGAGTTGGGAGTGAATGCATTTTTCTAATATTTCAGAGGGGGGTGATAGAAAGGCAATGGGGCAATATTTTGAGATATCCATAGAGGGGTCCTCTTCACATCATCGAAACCCCATATAAAGGGAAGACCAGATCGTCGAGATGACAATATCGAAAACCCATTTCAGCGAACCATCGCACCAATGAAGATCTTCCCAGGGTAAGTAACCTGTTGGCCAACATGGTGAACTTTGCCCTTTTCCCAACTGTAGTGTGATCTCGGAGTTTGTATATTAAGTTACGGGGGTGTGGGGATGCAGCCCCCAACCTGGGTGGGTTAGGGATGATGTGGCTTAGGTTTTGTTAATTTTTGGATTATTGGTTACTTACCCTGAGTAGGTCTGTGTTGCTGAAATGGGTTTTCTATATTGTCATCTCGATGATCCAGTCTTCAATTATACGGGGTTTCGACAATCTGAAGTAGACCCCCCTAGACGTACCTCCTTTGTGAAATGGTATAATGTGGGATTTCTTCCAGACAGAAGGGGATACGTTTTCTATAACAGAGTGGATTATCAGTGTTGACATAGGATACGCAATGAGATTAGCAGCAAGTTTAAGAAATTTTGATGGAAGATTATCGGCTGCTGGAGCTGTAGTTGCTATCTTTGGTGTGTTTGTAACTTTTGCTATCTATACATCTGGTCTTAGCATGGCTCCAGAGTCCTGGCTGTGATTCAGGTAACTGGGATTTGATTAGTGGCCCTGGCAAAGCAGAAGCAAGGCAAGCAAAGGATGGTATGGAAACTACCTGCCATGCTTTGAAGGCAGTGGTTGGGGCTGCTTGCACACCTACACCTCCTGCTGTGCTAACATTCACTGCAGGTCTCATCTTCTCTAGTTGGCCCAAGCATGTACAGGGGGACACTGGGCTAAAAAAAATTAAATGCTTACTAATTACGTAATTTTACAGTTCCTTTTATTTATCTGCATGATAATCAGGGTTATGATGAGCTTACAGAGAGTAACAATTAGATCTGCCATATCATCTATATCTACTCAAATAAAATATATTCTAATTCCAGAAAGTAATAACACATAACAGATACTGAACATATATTAGTAGTATTTAAACATATTATGAAAGCATTTATCAAGAACAAAATTAATACCTGGAGTTTCTGATTTGTTTTCTAAGACTATAACGACCTAATAATGGAAAGATTAGAAATCTTTCACAACCTATAAGTAACTTAGAAATAAATGGAATAAATGAAAATAAAAACGAAAATAAAAAAATAAAGCCCAGAACAAATGGAATAATAACTGAAATGTAATTATTTTAACACGTCTTTATTAATATACAAAATAAAAATATTACCCCTACGTATAAGAAATGTATTCTGACAGTTAATTTATTGAAACAGGATAAAGATTCAACTGTGTGTGTGCATCTTACAGGCTAAGTTTGTTATTAACTGGATTCTAAAATAGTTACTTCAGTCTTGTCTGGTAAACTAAAACTAATACTACTAACAGATGAAGACCAAACAGGATGCATTATTAAAAAGCAAAAAAAAAAGACAAAAAAAAAACAAAGCTAGTGAAAATGACAATGATGTTTCAGTAATTAGTTCAAATATGAAACAGGCTTTTTATTCTTTAAATGTGCAGGACTTGATTAGGGCTCTAGAGCATTTTTATTTTCAGATCAGCTTATAACACTGGTAAAAGCTCCATACAACAATTCTTTGTCTTAGAAGTATATGCTTCTCAATCAATAAGCATTACAAAAGGAATTGAACAAAACATGTCCTTTCACCTCCTTTATTTGCCTTAGCAATGGAACCATCAGCAAACTCCAACAAACATAAAAATACTTAAGGTTTCAGAGTACAATGCAACTCTCATACAATTTTAATGCTTACAGATAACTTACTAGTAACATTAGCTAACAAGCTCGTCTGTACAATTTGTAGATAACACACTAAAATTTCCTGAAAGCATTTCTAAATTACAGTGTAATGAGAATAAAGTAAAATACTGATAAAAAAGGTAAATCAAACTATATTGAATAATTTTAAATATAGGAATATTATAATGCAAATGGAATAAAACAAGAATTCTGATAATTCAAAAGGTAAACCAATCTACATTAGATATTTTATAAATTTAACATTGACTGTAAAAGTAATAAAATACTTAGGAATTACATTATCTAAAATTCAGAAGACATTCTTCAAGTTAGTGATGAAAATATTATCAAAGAGGTGAAAGAAAACATCCAAAACTGGAATAAAATACTTTTTGCTTTTGAAAATAGACTGAGCCTGGTCAAAATTATACTATTACTGTAAGTATTATATATACATATAGAACGCAGACTACAGCCTCACTTCCAAGTAGAATATATACTCAACCTGAAACATCTTAATAAAATGCTTAGTATACCTGCTACTTAGCAAGTATACTTTACATTTTAATAAGATGTTAGAGGCTCAGCCTGAATCCCAGTCTGAGATGAAAAAATGGCATAGTAGGATAAACATTCTATCTCAGTCAACAAATACAAGTAATTGAATTAATAATGCTTACAATTTTATTAGGCAGCAAACTAAATCTAGAATTGCTTTTGAACCCCACAATAGAACATGGAGGTTCATTTTTTTTCATATGTTTAATTTTATCCTATTGCTGCTATATTCAAAGTGAGAAATCAATGGTTAGATACAACGTATGCTGCAGAATGAAAAGAAATGCATGAAGTTTTATATAATGTTAAGACATTTAAAATGTCAAATCAGTTTATAAATCCTACAGATAGCAGAATGCTGTAGATGTTAAATAACTACACCACTCCTAAGTTAAAGTATGATTAAACTTCGTGAAATTGGTATTGTTTCCATCTTTGATGTTAGCCAAAAGTGCTCTTCACAGCACACGTCCAGAAGTGAGTCCTTCTACAATTCGTACAGAGTTACATGTATTAGTAGCATATCTAAATTCAACTGTACATTCTTTTTTTATGCGACCCATTGCTCCTACTACTACTACTATTGGAATGGGTCTTTATTATAAGACCGAAAGTGCATATGTGCGACTACATAAAAGTCAAAACATAATGCATGAAACCTAAAAATAGCGAACGGCCACATAAGCAAATTTTTCCCTAGGGAAAAAACGTATGTGGCCGTTTGCTAAAAAAAAAAATAAACACCATAAACACCACACACACCCCCCTAACTAAATATACCAACTCCGAGATCGCACTATAGGGAAGGAAAGGGCAACTCCATGAAGTTGGCCAACTACCTCCTTGCCCTATGACATATTCATTGAATTGCTTAAATGCGATTCAATGAATGTATGTCGCTTTTTCCGTATTCATTCAGAAGCATTTTTGTGCTTCTAATATAGACCCTATTGGAACTATCTGGGTATCCTTCTTCCACATCGCACTAATTTTTGCCTGAAAATCCTGGTATTTAATGACTGTCTCTCTCTGTACGCAAGACACACTAATCACTGGGTGTAACAATTTCAATGATCAATGCTACTTTTGTCTTTTCATGGACTACAATATCTGGTTTTCTTGCATCTGTTTTTTGACTGCTGGCAATGAGTGACCTCAAGTGATATAAACTTCATTATTCTCTATAATGCTTTGCAGCTCATGTTTCCAATACTTCTAAGCTACTTGTGTACTGTAATGTTTGCTCAATACCCATACAACAGTCGTTTCGCATTATTATGCCTTTCAGTATACAGACCCTCTGCCATTAGTTTATCACACCCAGCAACAAGATGTGTGATTGTTTCCAATTCTGTTTTATAGAACCTGCATCTGTCTGTCCGTTTCTCAAGCATATTGATCCTTCCAACAGAAAAAGGTGGTTTAGGTTACCTCATTTGAAAGGATGCTTTCGGACTACACATTTAAGGCTCATGTACATAGCACAGGCAGAAGGTTATAATTCAAAGTGGTGAGGGATAATGATTAAACAGGAAGGAAGTTCAAGAAATTAGGAGAAAGAAGGATTTTGGATGCAGATCCTTAAGGAGAATAACAACCATACAGAATATCACATTTATAAAGTAGAAGAAAGTATTCTAAGAACTAATCCAACACAGGAATGGAGAGAGGAGATTTTGCCAATAGGGATGCCTGCAAGAAGGGGTATAGAAAATAGGCAAGAGGGAGCTGAAATTTACTGGAGAAAACTGGCAAAGAAACCAAGGCATTAGGAGCAAATAACTAGAGAGGCAAAGTTAATAGAGTGGGATGAGGTCAAAGAGGCGTTCGGATTGCATATCAGAGACTGCCTTCCCTACCAGAGACTGACGTCAGAGTACAGGCAGAGAAAACAGGTAGGAGAATCCTAAGTGAAAGATGTGTTGGTGGTTTACAAGGGATAATTAGTAGGACATATAAATGTTGCATACAATCTATGAGAATCAATCAGAAGAGGTTATAAAAGACTGGGAAGAGAGACTGGAAAATCAATTTGCATAGGAACAATGGAAGTACAAACGTATGGCACCCAAGTATGTAACAAAGTCCAGAAGGTTTATGCTTGAAAGTGTTTGCATAGGTATTTTTATACCCCATGCAGACTTCAAATAATTTTTCCTCATGGAGATAGCAAATGCTGAATGTGGGATGGCAAAGAAAGAGGCAGATGGTAACATTTGGAAGTATTATGAGTTGGCAGAGTTTAAAAATTCCCTAGAGTACCCAGTCATAAATACTGGATGAACAAATGGCTCTAACTAATGAAATGATTCTTTTGAGATAGGGCACAGGCTAGAATTGCCTAGTCAATGGTAACGGCTTTATTAAGTTTAATACTGCTGGTTGCCAAAAAAAGCAATTACTAGAAAATGAAAATTGAAGTCTAAAGCAGCTGCATTTGAAGTATTGAATACTGTAAAATAGATAAAAGAACTGGGAGAGGTATCTTTATAAAACTGAAGGAGGAAACTACATAGAAATGAAATTTGTGGGTACATTACAAGCAGAATAATGTTAACGAGGAGGACAGAGATTTAAGGGAAGGCAGGAATTAAGCAATTTATGTAGTGCTGGACTGACAATAGTTATAAAGAAAAGATATGGGATGTATAATGTATGTAAAATGGAAAACATGTTAATATGTATTGTTTTCTATTAATGTATGTGTGCCTATGTCTTAAGTGATAATTTAATAAAGGAATTTAAACAACTGGTTAAGCTTAGTTAAGCTGTGTTTAACAACTGAGCTCTCATGACCGAGTAAATTATAATTTGTACAATAAAATAGCCAAAATAAAAATTAAATAAAAAATTAAAATAAAGTAAAATAGTTGCAATAAAATAGCTAAATGTGCCACAAATGTCTCTCATAAAGCAATTAAACTGGCTTGAATTACACAAATACTTAAATACTTAACATATTCACAACTAACTACAGCACACAAACTCATTCATCATCCAGAAAAATACCCTGCACTAAAAAACGTATTACTGTCTTACTGTCCAGCAAGGGATATCCACTCTAACAAATTCTTATTACTTACAAATAAGTCAAATAATATTACAGGAGACTCGCTCTACTCCCAATACATTGCTAAACTCTGGAATAGTGTCCCCACACCAATAAAACTCTCAGACAAACCTGTTTTAAACCACTGCTTAATCATCATCTTAACTAGTCCTGGTCCTGCACATGCTCATCACAAAGTTAAGACTTTCCTTATAGAGAATACTCTCAGCCTCTCACTGAAATGACAAAACAATTCTGATACATTAACTGGTGCCTGTACAGTACACCAAGTTGCATGTGGGCTTTCTCTTTAGTAATTTCCACCTCTATAAAATCTTAGAATGTATAAATGTAACTATTGTTTGTTTATAAATGTAAATAGAAATGTAACTGCTGTATTTAACTAGAACTTACTATAATGCAATGTAAGCAAATGGAGCTGGTTTCCCCATGCCTCAGCTGAAAATGGGTATTACCCAGTTGGACTTTCCAGGTAAACAAATGCAAATAAATAAATAAATGTAAATTTGGATGCAAAGTAAAAGAAAAGTTACAAAATTTTGAAGAGAGAAAATGAAAGCTAATTAATATTCAAAACATCTGTATTATTTAAGAAAATCTTACTGAACGTATATGGCTAATTAAAATGAGACTTCTTTTGTAGAATGAATTTCTGCTTCAGAATAAGGTGAAAGTGTTTTGCAAAGCATGTAAATATTAACATTGCCTGTCTGCTACAAGATGGAAGCTTTGCTGTTGTATTGGGATGCCTCAGCATTTGGCAGAAGTATGAGTTATTTACAGATGTTATAATAGCATACTGTTTTGGACTAATACCAGCTAATCGAATAAAGGAGTTGGGGTGTTCTTTGGGGGAAATTCCTTAGATCTGAAGTTGCATATTGTTGTGAGCAGACAAAATAAACAGATGTGGCTCACCACTTTTTTAAGCTACATCACCTGTCATTGAATAACACTCTGGATATAAATATGGCTATGACTAAGTCATTTTTGTTTACACATTAATATACAGATTGTGGGCTACTGGTTTTACGTCTTCTTAACGTACATGGAAGGAGGGTAACTGGAATTGTCATGGAATGAAGTGCAATGATCATATTTGGGCATGTTCTGGTGATTGGTGGTTTTATGCTAAAGACTAACTGCAATAATATGATTTTGTTGAGGAAAGTATGAAATTAAGTAACTTCTGCAATAGATGTTCAAAAACACTAAACAAAATGTGTTCATTTGGAGTGATTTATGAGCCCAGAGGGCAAAATGACAAGCTCCAATATTTCAAGGTAAACTTGTCAGAACTCAGAACATACACAATACATAATGTCACAATCAATGAAGGAAGGCTTTATTGTGCATAGTTGGACATTTTAGACAGTTGAGATTTATTAATAAAAGTGAAGATTTGTATTGGAACTGGTTAAAACAACTACCTGGCGAGGAGAAGTGAAATGTTAAATTATATGCAGGTGAAAAGGGATAGTGTATGTAATGCTAAAGTAGAGAATGTTGTGTTGGAAGATAAGAGAACAAAAATATGAATGTTAATGTAACTGCCAATCACTGGCCACTGACAAGATCAAGTCACAACTTTTTTAAATAGTTCATTTATATGCTACTTAAATAGTGATGCTTATCCATTATTGATGTTATGTTCTGTTTATCAAATATGAGTTTAAAAAGTGATGAGAACTTCCTTTTGATATAAGAGGACCTAGATAATATAACAATAGTTTCATACAGGAATTGTCTCAAAATAATGAGACATCAGAACTACATGTTGCCTTACCAAAGCCAGGCAGTGAACTTCTTGTACTGAATCTCCTGAGGATCCTCTTTCGAACGTTTCAACAGCATCTCTAGATCGGCATGCTGTCCCTGTAGAGCAAAAATTCAACATGTTTACTTCAGCCACAGCAATAGTTTAGAAACCACACAATGCTGTAGTTAAACAGTACAATGCAAACAAATTGCATGAACATTAGTGTTATATATGAAACTAATGGCTAGTGTCAGTCTTAAGATGAGGAATGGATTTATTATAATTCTAAAATATTCCACCTAATTTCCTAACATACATGTTAATCAAATTCAATGCACAAAACCCTTATATACTGCCAATGCTACCAAATTCAAATAATCTCTAGTTCATCCATAATAGCCAGTCAAAACTCTATATATCCACTCTATGAGCTTCCATCCCAGTCTGCTTTCCTGTCACCCTTTATTTATTTGTCTTTGTTTACTGGGAAAGTCCAACTGGGTAATACTCATTTTCAGCAGATGACCAGGGAGAAAAGCTCCATGTTTTTTTTTTCTTTTTTTTTTTTTTTTTTCAGGCCAGGTTCATTTTTATCACCAGTATATTTCCCTCTGCAAATTCCTTACACCATTACATAGAGTTCAGTCTTTGAATGTTTTAATTTTGCACCAATCTCTTCTCATGTCAGTTTCATTTTTTCTGTTTTTGCATCTATCCATCCTCAAGAATTCCTCCAAGAACTCATACCATTCATCAAGAAAGATCAGTGACTAGTGATTTGAGCACAAGCATTTTCTGTGCCTCAACAAAGATATTCTTTCTACATTTGGTTACAGTCTGAATTTCACAATTTTCCCCTTTATTATGTCCTTAAATCCTGGAATATTGCTGAAGTACAGCCATTACCTAAAGATGGACTTGAGAATATCCATATAATTGCTTACCAACACAAAGAAAAACAATAAGGAAACACTACCTGTTCCAGGACCACTGCTTTCTTTTCTTCTTAATCCTCATCATTTACATTCTACTTTAAAATGAGAACATATCATGTAGTCTAACTGAAATACTATTGTTCCTTGCATTATGTACTGGCAGAAGTAATCACAATAAATGCTCACACACCACAAGAAGAGAAAGCCTTAGATAAAAAGAAAAGAGATTAGGGAATTGTTGCTTGGGGCAAACTAATGGGAAAGAGGGCAAGTGTTAAGTGGGATAAGGTGATCCTTCCAAAATAACATGGTGGTTAAAGTTTATCTGATATGAAAGGATATTTCAGAAAACTTCAGTTAGGGCACATATACATAACACAAGCAGAATGTTATAATTCAACGTAGAAAGGGTTAATGATGAAGCAAGGGGGAAGTTCAAGAAAGAGAGAGAAAGGGATTTTGGATGCAAACTCGTATGTAGGATAACAACCACCACACAGAATATTACATTCATAAAACATCAGAAAATATTCTAAGAACTAAGCCAACACGAGAATGAAGAAAGGAGATTTTGCCAACACGGACGACTGCAAGCAAGGGTACAGGAAATAGGCAAGAGGGGCTAGAATTTACTGGAGAAATCTGTCAAAGGAACCAAGATATTAGGAGCAAATAACTCAAGCCAGAAAGGTAACAGAGTGGGATCAGGTCAAGAAGACATTAAGATTGCACTCTAGAGACTACCTTCCCTACCAGGGCTTGATCTCAGAGTACAGACAAGCAGAAAGGGTAATTTTAAGGGAAAGACCTACTTTGGTAGAGGTTGTAGTTGAAAGTAGAACAAAAGTAGCTACTGAAAAATGGATAATTAGTAAGGCATATAAAACACAGCATGATAACTATAAAAAAAATCAATCAGCGGAGGTTAGAAAAGATTGGGAAGAAGAACTGGAAAAGCAATTTACAAGAAAACATTGGGAAGACATATGTATGGCTCCTACGTATGCAACCAAGTCAAGAAAATGTAGGATCTTTGCTTGGAAGTGCTTGCATAGGTATTCGTATACGCAAGCAGACTTTAAAATAATTTTCCTTAGGTAAACAGCAAATGTTGGAGGTGTGATGGGAAGAAGTTACTTGGAACATATGTTTTGGGAATGTAATGAGTTGGCAGATTTTAAAAGTTCCCTACAGAGTACTCTATCTGAAATAATGGATGTGCAAATGGCTTCATGTAAGGAAATTATTCCTTAGAGCTGTGGTACAGGATCTGAATTGCTTAAATAGTAAGACCTTAAGTTTAATTCTGTTGGCTGCCAAAAAAGCAATTACTGGAAAAAGAAAATTAAAGTCTACACCAACTGTGTTTGAGGTACTAAATATCATAAAAGAGATAAAAGAACTGCAACACAGATCTTTAGAAAAGGGAAGGAGCAACCCACACAGAAGTAAATGGAAAAGAAAATAATATGAGATGTATATTGCATTCAAATGGAAAAAATGTTAGAATGTTTTTTTTTTCTGTTAATGTGTTTGCCTGTGTCTTAAGTGATAATTTAATAAAGGTGTTTAAAAAATGTAAAAAACACTTCTCTAATCAATAGAGGAAAGGCAGAAATAACCCACTGCCATAATCAAATACACCAGCATTTAATCCAACAATAGTGGCATATAGCGTTCAAGCCCAGTGTACAAACCAGGCAACCTAAGTTACTAGCTCTGGTGCTTGCTTGCGAGCACAGGCACAGATGGATGGGTGTGTGCCCATTCTTCGGGGAGGGGGGCATGTACTTTCCATGTGTACCCAAGGAGCAATTGAGGCAGGCATTCTGGGGTTGGGTTTTCAGCCCACCAAGTCAGCATATGAAAGCAGCTCTCATCTCTCATTCATGAGCAGATAGGAATACCCACCATACATGGGGAGGACGCTGTGAGTTCCTGCAGAGATGCAGATAGCTTGTCCCCCAATACAGGGGGTGGGGGTTAGACTATCAAAATGCTCTCGATGCCAGGATAAAAGCAGAAAGTCCAAAGACCCTGATATCTACCAGGATAACACCCACTCTGGATGGCTCTTACCCTAGCAGTTTTGTAGAATGGAGGTTCCTACCTCTAAAAAAATAAATATGCATGTCCAACAGGGGGAGTCTTGATGGTCAGCATTTTAGAGGGGAGAGGAAGCATATAGAAAAAAAAACATCAGTATCCACTAAGAAGCAGAGGAAGAGAGAGAGAAGCAATGAGTCACTCCTTACTACATGGGATAGATATAAGCATTTAAGAGACCTCAACAATATAATTTTAAAAATATGGATTATACAGAACTCTCTACTCCATACCAAACACTTACAGATTTAGAGACGTTACAGGGCCATGAAAAAATTATCGAACGATGGCAGAATTAACACAAAGAATCAACCTAATTCCTTTTAATGACACTGTAATGTATAAGTTGCAATGCATTTTCCCTGTCCAGAGTAGTTGCAAAAATGGTAACACTGAAATATGCCTGATGAGAATCCACAACCGATGGTCGACATGGAATATTCTGAATTTTTTTTTTCTTTTCTATCCACATTCGTCCAGTGGCTCCCTTACATGCACAACCAAATGACCAATTGTTTCTCTTTCAAGATGAGAGCCAGCCCAATTCACAACTCACCCAGAGCAAGAACCAGATGGCTAATTTACTCAGTGACAAGGACTAGAGTCTGATCATCCCATTCCATGAGAGGCAAGAGTCAGGTGTTAGGAAATCGGACAATCTGATGTTTGTGCAGACACCTCTCTCAGACTAAACTCCTTTGCATCAACAGATTGTGACTTCCCCAAATGCTGCTAACTGGTAACCCATGTATGCTACTGCACAAACTAGTCCCTACCAATGTGGCATGATGATTAAACACATGCACTGCAATATCACCACGAAGAGTAGAATGTGTGTTCAGCAGATAAGATCAACATAAAACCATCACAATTTAATAAAGAACAAATAAAATCCTTCAAACAACAGGATGCAAATCCTCACAAATAAACAGGATGAGTGCTTTCGTCTATGCCTTCATCAGATCCTGATTACACTAGAACACTTATTTTTTTTTTTACATACTTTGGTAATCCAATCAAGTCAAGTCATCTCCTGAGCTTCCTGCTTTTCAATATAGGTTTTAAAGGCACCACTCCATAAGACCAGGGCTCCTGTCTGCCTGTAAATCAGCTATCCAGCGTGTTTCCAAGACTTCAGTTTTTTATGACAGGTCTCCACCTCTTATATTATCTGGCACTCTTTCCAAGGCTAGGAAGGAGAATTTATGTCCAGGATACTTTTGAATATGCTGTGACAAAGCATTAGTCTCTACATTAAGTCAAATATCACTAAGATGACGCAGAATCCTTTCCTTAAAAGGCTTATTGGTTTTTCCCAACATAAAATCATGGGCAGCTATATATTGATTTTATCTGCTGAACACGCATTCTACACTCTCTTTGTGGTGATACCACAGTACTTGTGTTTAATCTTCAGTCATTGTTTTAACACTGCAGTCCTTCAGTGGTTAGTGGTTTTTGTTTCCATGCGGCACGATGCAGTGCTCTTAACCCTATGTTTGCATACGTGTAGATTTGGTTGTACTTATGTTGCCTTCCTAGAAAATCTATTTAAATGTGGCTTAATTCCTTTTATCCAAGCACGTTTGGAATTAGACTACAAGACTTGTATGCACTCTGCACGTCTCAAGGAAGATATGATATTATATTATTTTTTAATTCCCTTTATTAAATTGTGACTTAAGACAGAGTTAAACATGCATCAAAAGAAAAGAAAACAAATCAAATTAACATTTTTTTCCATTTATATACATACATATATAAACCACATATTTTCTTTTTTTGTAACTATCAGTCCAGCATTACATAAATTGCTGAATTCCTGCCTTCCTTCTTTCCTCCTCCTGAACATTACTCTGCATGTGTTATCCCCACAATTTCCATTTAATTCTATGTAATTAGCTCCCTCCCTTTTCTAAAGATTCATATTCCAGTTCTTTTATCTGTTTTATAATGTTCAATACTACAAATACATTTGGTTTTGAGACTTTGATTTCCATTGTCTAGTAACTGTGTTTTTTGGCAGCCTACAAAATTAAACTTAAGGCAGAAAACGATACATACTGCCTTACCTGGGCCAAGCTAAGGGATTTGCTACAATACCCCACTAAGGTATAGTTGACAAACTCACTGAATGGGGTAACAATGCATACATAACATGCTGAATTGCCAAGACCCAGGAAGTCAGGACTGGTGATACCACCTCCACTAAAAAGACAACTCACCAGTGAAGTACCTCAGGGCTCCGTTCTGGGACCACTCCTATTTCGCATCAACTTCTAGGAGGTAAAGGCTAACATTAAAGGCCTTTGGCTGACCAAGTTCACATAGGACTGCAAATTGGAAACAATCACAGATTCCCCATGACACAATTATCCTACAAGAGGGCCTAACACAGTCATGGACTAAAACTCATGCCAAATAAATGCATTATTGTGCCTTTGGGAAAACTGCCACCCATGCTAACTATTTCAGCAATAAGACACCCCTAAGAGTTGATCTGGTAGTCAGGGATCAAAGAACATATGCAGACAGTAATCTGGCCTTTGACCATTTTGTGGCTAAGGTAGTAGAAATATCATTCTATGTCACCCAACTTGTAAGTACGGGCATAGCACCCATGTCCAAGGAAGTCATAGTGCCACTTTACTCAGCCCTTATCAGACCCATAAAATGCCCCCTTCATCATGTACCTGTCCCGACATATGCAACAGTTGGAACACCTATAAAGGTTCGTTACCAGCAGAATCCAGGGTATAAACATATTGTCCTATACAGATTGCCTTAAAGCCCTATTTCTATACTCTTTCTCCTACAGGTTACTAAGAGGTGATCTATGGCTGGCAGACATACAAAACAACGCCAGATCCAGATCCAGTTCTGATGGACCTTCTGCACATTAACAAAATCAACAGCATCAAAATCACTACATCAGAGGATTTAAATTTTGCTTGTGACGCAAGTAAGACATGTTGGCAGAAATATGCGTCTTAGGGGATCTCCATGCTCTGGAACAGTACCCCCATCCGTGTGAATCAGAGTCCAGGCCTAACCCTATTTAAGTGTATTCTTGACCAATGGATGGAAATTAGAAATTCACACCGACTCAGGCCTCCATGTTTCTGACAGACAGAGGCAGACAGTAATGTCCAAACTTACATACCTCCTCACCCATGTAACTTCTAGAAACTTACTAACATACTCCCCTACCCACATAACTTCTAGAAACATTCTAACATACATCCTCCTAATAAATGCCCATAATGCATGGGGACACATTTGGGTTGGATTGCATAGCTAGGCTTATAAAGGCCTTGGCAGTCATTAGTCTAGTATATATCTATGAATATATGAACCTATTTCTATATCTAGGCAGTTCATATCTTCCGTTCCAGCTCAAAAGACTCATTTTCCTTAGTTATGGACATTTGCTCACATATTTCTAACACAGTACTAAATGGGGAATTTTTAAAATCTGCCAACTCATTATACTCCCAAAACATACATTTCCAATTACCTCTTTCAACCCCATCACACCTCCAAATTCCCTATCTACCTGAGGCAAAATTATTTAAAGTGTGCTCGGGTTATAAATATATTTATGCAAACACTTCTAAGCAAAAATCCTAAACGTTCTGGACTTGTTGCACAGTTGGGAGCCACATATATTTTTTACTATTGTTCACTCGTAAATAGGTTTTCCAGACTATCTTCCCAATTTTTTCTAACCTCCACTGACTGATTCTTAAAGCTATTTACAATATTTTATATGCAATACTAATTATCCCTTTTTAAAAGCAGTGCCTGTTCTATATTCAACTAAAAACTCTACCACATCAGGATGTTCACTTAGGATTCCCTCACCCCTTTCCCTTTGCTTACACTCTGATATATAAATCCCTGGTAGGGACGGCAGTTTCTAGCCTGCAGTCCAAACATCTTCTGGGACTCGTCACACACTACCATCTTTCCCTCTCTAGTTACCTTGGCAACTTTGTTAGTTTTCTCAAGTAAATTCCATCCCCTCATGCCTGTTTTCTGAACCCCTACTTGAAGTCATCCCTATTGGCAACATTTCCTTTCTCCATTCTCGTGTTAGCTTAGTTCTTAGAATACCTTCTGTTACTTTACAAATATAACATTCTTTATTGCTGTCATTATTCTCTTTAAGAATCTGCATCCAAAATCACACTGTCTCCTTACTTCCTGGTATTCCCCCAATTCCATCATCATCCCTTTCTACTTTGAATTACAACATTCTGTTTATGTTATACATATGAGCCTTAACTGCACAGATCTAAAATATCCCTTCAAGTAAGGTAATCACAAACCACCTGTTCTATTGGAAGGATCAACTTATCCCATGTACCTATTGCCCCCCTCCTGTCCAAAATATCCTTAGCTGTGATAACAGAAGCCTTTTTAAACCATAATTATAAATATTTCATCTTATCCTATCTCCAAATATATGGATATTGCTGAAACAATTCATGTGTGTATACATAATTTACAGACAAAGCTGTCCTTTTCTTGATTTATCTCATACAAAATATCAACTGCAAATAAAGCCTATTTTTCTTGACTGCCACACCGATTATATCCTTGAATTTCTGAGTCCCTTATTTTCTTTGCAATTGCTTCTAAATATAAAGCATATAAAAAAGGAAAAGAGGATAGCCCTGCCTGCTTACTGTGTTCAAACACAACTTAGCAATGAGGAACCCTCCAACTTTAATTCTTGCCTACGATCTTTCATATATCCTCTTAATTAACTTATTTTTGTATAAGGGAATGCAAATGCTTCCATTGCCCTACTCATAAAATCCCAGCTTACTCTGTCAAATGCTTTCTCTGCATCAACACCCTCCAACAACAGCAGTATTTCCTTAAAGTATGCTTCACTCTAAATCAACAGTGCTCTATTAACATTTTCAAATGTTTGCCTCCCCTCCACAAAACCAGACTGGTCTATAGCAATTTTGGCAACACCTTTGTCATTCATTTAGCTAGGATATACAAAACACTTTATAATCAGGTTTTAAAATTAAAATGGGTCTATATGAAGCTGGGACTAACTAGTGTTTACAGTATGTTGGTAATACAGCCATCACAGCTTTCTTCCAAAATTTTCGTGCTTCTCCTCCTTTTAAAATATTGCTAAACAAAATCTTTCAGATCTTTATAACTTTCTTCCCTCCTAACTCCCAAACTTCCACCAGAATACAATCTGTTCTTCAAACTTTCCTGCAGATCAATTATACATTACCAGTTTTATTTCCTCTCCTCCTGTCTTAACTATTCATTGCCTACTGAGCCTCATGAATGTCTAACAATGGCATCACTATGTTTTCCATAAATATTTCCGTTAGCACTCTTTCTTGAACATTGCTTCATACAAATTTTCATAAAATTTCCAAAAAATATCTCTAATACTACTATGTGATCTCTTGATATTTTTCTTATTATAGGTCCCTTAATTTGCCAAAAGCCCTTTCTACTTTCTGTTGCCTAAGACATTGTGCTAAGTGTTTGTGCTATAGAGCTGTTATCAAAATAGTTGCTAAACAGCAATATTTCTAAACTAATGCATATTATCTAAATTCTCCCTTTACTTTCTCTTCAGCACTAAGCAGTTGTGCCTCTTCTTGTTCTGTGAGATTCTTCTTATTCTGCAACACTAACTTTTGTCAGACTGTCTAAATAATTTCTATTTCTATTACTTCTTAACCATGTCTCTTATCTCTAGCCAATTTTAAACCTCAATTTTTTTATTTTTTCCCATTCAATATCACTTCTAAAGAAATGTATATCTTCTCTAACTCTCAAGTCATTTCTACTACCCATTCCTTAAATTCCTCTTCTTTAACAGGTAGGTAGGAAAGTGCAAATGTCTATTTTTTACTTCTTTACTGTGTATATTTACTGTAATTATTATTGGTGCATGATCTGAAATAATTATGAGATGGGTCTTGAAGCTTTCAATTAAGTGCTCACGCTCCTATGAAATGTAATTTCTATCCAGTCTAGCCCAGTTATTATACCTTAGGGAATAATATGAAAAAAAAGTTCCTACTACTGAACTCACATCTTCCATACAAAATATTTTTATACATTTTGTAAGAAAACTATCATTTTTTATAGCTTCTCTTCTTGGTCCCTCTGATGCATCCTCACTATTGTAAATCAAATTCTAGTTACCATTTATATATAATATCCCCTGATAAAAGCTGATCTCTTCTTCTCAAATTTTCTTAAGCTCCACACAGTAGCAGGCTTTGGTGGAATATAAATACATGGCAGCTTAATCCTCTTCCCTTACTAATAGACCTTTACTACCACAACTCTACCACTAATGTCTTTTTTTTCTCTATCACAGTTGGAGCCTTTATAACAATTATTATTATTACTTCTCTTTTTATTTGTCCCTGATATTCTACTGAGTATCCACCATGAAAGCCTTTCTTTGTCAAATTCACATGCTTATTTCTTCCAAAATGCATCTCCAGCAGAATTGCTATTTTAGCTTGTATTTTTAATACAATTCAGTACTTCTTCCTTTTTGTCTATACCTGTAAGACCATTTATGTCCCAAGATAATATGGACAGAATAGCCAGTATGATAAAAAGTGATTCTTCCCACCTAGTATACACGACAGTTTTTTAAATGTGTATTTCCAAAGTTTGTCCTATATACACACACTATTTGGTACTCTGATCTTTTATACTGCTTTTTTCCTCTCATCTCCATCTGAACCTATGTCACATTTCAGTTTTAATGAAAACCATCAAACAAAAACAAAATACATTTTCAGATCACTTCCATCCCATTTTAACTTGGAACAAATAAAAAAAAGTATGTACATCTGCAAAAAATGAAAATTCTTCAGAAAGGAACAATTGCCCCAAATTGACAGCTGTACCCACAGACATAATCTAACCTATAATTAAGGTTATACATGCTAAAGGGCATGTTACAGCCTGTGTTCTCACATATACTAACTAGTACTTTTCATTTCTTTATCTCTATTCCATGCCCAAATGTGAAACCAGCTTGTAAGCTTTCAGAGAACATCAACTTTTAGTAATAAGAAAAAAGAACACTGGCTCTTTAAATAAATATAAATTGTACAATGCATTAAAGTATGCAGGCTGCTAGGGGGCATCACTTATTCAATTCTCACAATTTCATACTTTATATTTCACTGAACTGTTTGCCTTTGTACCTTTACATTTAACACTTTACTCATCAAAGAATGCTTAGAACTTTCAAGATTAATTGCTTGCACCTGCAGACATCTTGTTTCCATGTAAAAGTAGACAGCAATGAGAAAAAAAACTGCTAGGATCTCTGCAGATGCATGAAGGAATCTAAATAAATTTCACTCCGAACATAATCTACAACTGTCTTTAGCTGCAGACTTCTTGACTCCCACAGCAAACATTTGCCAACAGAAAAAACAAGTTAATATCTTTGCAGATGCACAGAAATTATAACTTCTCATGGCTTTCATCACAGTGTTATTTTTCAAGACTTTCATCGTGGTCTTATTTTTCAAGCCTATTTCCCTAATCTAGGTGCAATAATCTAAACATCCACCCTTGCAAAAATAAAAGAAATTTTATTAATTCCACATATAATATAATATAATATAATATAATATAATCAGTACGCTTTTACACCACACTACCCCAGCAGCCCAAGATCACACATTATTAAATTAATCTTGCTTCTCTCCATCTGGTCTTAAAGCCTACAGTTCTTATAATGAAAAAAGTACTTTTTACTGTAATATCTTTAAAATATAACAGTCAATGAACATACTCTCAACATGTAAAATACCTCAGACTACACACTATACAGAATTGCTTTGCTATACAACATGCAGCTTTTATCAAGAAATGTATCCAGATACTAATAAGAACAAAACTTCTTTTTTTTTTTTTTTTTTTTTTTTTTTTTTACTTATAGCATCCTTAAAAATTAATGACAAAGCAGGCACATACTTTACTGTTACAGTCCACCCACAAGTTTAACAAAGTCAGCAAAGGTCCAGTCTTTCTCAGCCATTTTTTTCTTGCAAAGCCATATTTCACAAATGTGACTGATGCTTTATAGTCTCCAATTTATTCACTAATTTCAGTATTGCTTATCTTCATCCTGTTCATCTCCATTTCCCATCACTCGATTCTTTTTAAGTCCAATGTATTCCTGCTTTGCCTGTTCAATCAAGTCCTTTTTTTCTGTCCCTCAAATATTTTCCTTTTGAACAATGAAAAAAGGTTTCACTAGCAAAGTCTCTCCATGAGCTTTGTCATAAGAATGATAACTACCATGAATAATGAATGATAATGAACTACCACATAGGAGGTAACCCCCTGAAATCTGAAAAAGTAATAAATTATCTAGGGATCCAAGTAGATGGTCAGCTTTCCTTTGATAACCATGATGCCAAGGTGGTTAGAAAATCCTTCTATGCGACTCATCTGATCACGAAAGGGTTCTCATCAAGATCCAAGGATGTAGTGGTGCCCCTCTACTCTTCCCTCATTAGACCCATTATTGAGTACAATGCACCGATTGGAATGTACCTGGCTAGGCATCTCCAGCAGCTGGAGAGACCACAGAGGTACCTCACTAAGAGGATTACTGGCCTCAAACAGTTGCCCTATGCAGCACAATTGAAAAAAACTAAGGCTTCTCTCTGTTGCATACCGCCTTCTCAGAGGCGATCTCTGTCTAACATACAGAGCCATGTCCAACCCACAACTGTTGAACATGCTCCATCTTAGCAAAACCAAATGTACTTGAGCTACACGCTTTAGGGATATAAACCTCAGCACAACAATGAATAGAACATGCTGGAGGGATAGATTCCCTTCGCAAAGACTTCCCTTGCTATGGAACAAAGTCCCGATCTACATAAGACAGAGCCCCTCACTATCACTCTTCAAGAGGTACCTTGACGAGTGGATAGGTAACAAAGTTCACACCAGGGATCATACCAACAGCTCTACTAGATAGGGGCCAAGGGTACTAGCTGCTAGATCAAGGGCCTAGGGAACTAACCAAAGGGGCGGTGAATACCGCACAAAGTGGCTGGGCTAATATATGCCTTCGGGCAGATAGCCCAGTACCTACCTATGAACCTATAATGAGAATCTCTGTCTGTTGGCTCACTTTTTGCTGGATAAACTATTTCCTCCTTAGCCTGTTCTGCATCCAAAAATGTCTTTGATCCTCCAGGAACAAAATATTCTGAAGGCAGCTGGATACAGCAGTAGCTTGAATCTTACAATTGCTTTTTGAAATTCCCTGATTGCTAGTATAAATTTACTTCTCTTTTGCTGGTATACAGTAATTAATCAATTCTCCATATACTCTGCTGTTTTCAATTTTTAATACTTTTCCCTTCTACCATAGTTTTATCAGGAATAACTCTTTTTGCTGGTACGATTGCATCCTTACTAACTTAAGTCCTGGCTGCTTTCTCAGGGACAGGTTTGGAGCAAACACTTTTGATTAACAAATTCTGCTGTAGAATACCAGTTCAGTTGTTTATTTGTGCTTTCATAAAATTAATACAGTCTGCAGGGTCGGGGGTTGGTATAATGGTTACGGTGTCTGCCTCACAGACAAAAGGTACACGGTTCAATTGGAGCAGTTAGTCTAATAATTCACTATGGACCTATATATTTTCCAATTTCCCTGGTACAGCTGAAAATCTCAGGTTTTCATGAGTGATCTTTCTTCTAATTCTACCTTTTTTTGAAAGAGCTCTTTTTGAGGTGCCTCATACTAGGCCAGCCTTCTCTTAATTTCTGCCTCTATAATTTCACTTTTATCAGTTCATCTGAACAGTTACTTAAAGCTTTGTTTTTTTATTTTTCTAACCTTTTATTATATGAATCATTATATCCCTTCAAGCACTTCTGAGAACGTTTGATTTTATTCCTGTAAATTACTGGAAGCCATCTCCTATATCAAAGTTGAAAATTGAACTGCTTTTTGCTAAACAGCTATCGGATTCTTCCCAGCCAGTGTTTTCTCTTCACCTTTTCTGGTTGATTTTCCTTCAGACTGTCTAAATTTCTTTGTTGCTGGCATCCAGGCAGTGGTACTTACCAGCAAATACCTACATAGGTTCATAGGTGTGTGTACTTGACTAATGACCCTAGGGCCTTTACAAGCCTAGCCATAGGATTACCTGGCATAGTGCCACCCAAACTTTGTTCCCAGTGCCTCTGTCGAGTAGAGCCACTGGAGTTATCCCTGGGGTGAATTTTCAGTTTCCTATCCACTCATCAAGATTTCTCTTAAAGAGGGTCAGTGAGGTTCTCTGGTTGACATGTATGGAAAAGTCTATTCCATAACATGGGCAGTCTCTGGGTGAGGAACCTATCCCTCCAGCATGTTCTGTCAATTGTGGTAATGAGGTCAAGGTCTCTGAAGCATGTGGTGCGGAGGGATTGGGATTTCTTTAGATGTAGCAATTCTAACAAAGCTGGGTCAGTCATCGCTTTGTAAGTCAAGCAGGGATTGCCTCTAAGTAGGCGATATGAGACAGAGAACAGTTGGAGTTTTCTGAGTCTGTCCATATAGGACAAGTGTTTAAGGCCAAGGATCCTCTTTGTGAGGTACTTTTGTGGCCTCTCCAGTTGTTGCAGGTGTCTAGTGAGGTATATGCCAAATGGGGCACTGTACTCGATGATTGGCCTAATGAGGGAAGAGTAGAGGGAGACAATGACCTCTTTCTTCCTGGATGCAAAACCTTTAATAATGAGATGTACCACACAGAAAGACTTTCTGACCACATTGGCAATGTGGTGATCAAAAGAGAGGTTGCTGTCAACCTGTGTTCCTAGATTTCTTATAATGCCCTCTTTTTTCAATGCCTACCATCAATGTGGTAATTAATGGGAACTGGGTTTTTCCCAAAGGTGATGACGACACATTTTTTGGCATTGATCTTAAGGCCATGGTTCTAACACCAGTCATCAGTCTCAGTGAGTCCATTCTGTAGGATGTCACCATCACTTGGGGAGTTAATAGCAGCTCCAAACTTGCAATAGTCTGTGAACTTTGTCAGCCAAAGTCCCTTTGTTTTGTCTTGGACTTCAGAGAACTAGATACCAAACAGGAGAGGACCCAGGACCGAACCCTGTGGGACTCCACTTATGACTAGTCGGCAGTCTGACTTGAAGTCAGCTACTTTCACACTGTGTGTTCCATCTGTGAGCCAGTTTGCAACCCACCTAGTGATATAGGGGTTGATGCCTAGCTTGGTGAGTTTTTCTATGATTCTTAAGTCAGGAATGGTATCAAAAGCATTGGCCAGATCAAAGTAGGCTGTATGAACCACCTTACCTTCATCCACAGCTCTGGTGACTGACTCAAAGAAGTTGACCAAGTTGAGGAGGCATGATCTACCCTTCACAATACCAAACTGTGTGGGATCCAGAGTTTGGGGATTCCCTATGTCCTTGTTTATTAGGTACATGATGATGCATTCCATAGCTTTGCATATCAGACTTGTCAGGCTAATGTGGCGATAGTTCCCAGGGTCTGTAGTTGCTCCTCCTTTGTGGAGAGGGATGCCTGCAGCAGTGTGCCATTCGGTAGGAACAAAGCCTGAGGTGAGGCTGTGACTGAACAGGGCACACAGGTGAGGTGCCAGTTCACTCTGTAGTTTATGTACAGCATAGCCAGAGATATTGTCAGGTCCCATAGAAGCTGTATTCTTGGCCTTGTACAGTACTGTTTTAACCTGTGCAGCAGTAATACTGGGTGCCTGGCAATCTATTGGTATTGTGATTGATCCTTTGAGGGGAGACGGGTAAAGCTGGCACTGAATCTGTCGGCCAGTATACTGGCAAAATCTGTTGGCTGGGTATAGGAGGTACCATAGTGCAGTATCGCAGAGCAAATCTGGGCACTGCCATGGAGATTCTTTACCCAACTATAGAAGGCCTTGTGGTTGTCTTTACTATCTGCTGTAATTCTGTTTTCATAGCTAGCTTTAGAGGATTTGATGAGGGTTCTCAACTTTTTGATGAGGCTGATAACGGAGTTTTTCCCAGTCTTGGGACTTCACCTTATTCTGCATCAGTTTCCTCCTCCTGTTGTAGAGTTTGTTTATGGCAGGGGACCACCAGATTGGCTTCCTTTTTTTCTGGAGAAGAGCAAAATTGGGTATGGCGAGATCCATGCATTTGTGTACACTTTCGTACAGTGCATTGGTGTATGATTCGGTGGTCATGCAACTATTCTTCATTTGCATGGGTGCTGTGAAGTTAGCCACCTCTGTTTTTAGGAGTCCAAAGTTAGCTTTGGAGAAGTTTTCATGGTGGTTACCTTTGCAGGGGGGGGGGGGGGTGCGGGGGGGGGGTGGATTTCCAAGGTGATTAGTTTGTGGTCGGATCTAACAAGGGAGGAGCTGACTATTGTTGTAGAGCAACGGTTGCCCGTGTTAGTAATGACCAGGTCAAGGATGTTGCTACCTCTAGTTGGGGTAAGAACAAGCTGGTCCAGGGCACTGGAATTAATGAACTCCAGGAAACGTTGGGCAAGTGTATTGGTACATGAGTAGTTTTCCCAGTTTTTGTTTTCACAATGGGAGACATGAAATTAAGTTCAGTGTGCAGCCATCTTGGAAGTCACGATATCAGATTTTTGAAGTTTGCTTTCAAAGTATATAAAATATATTGCAATTTTTTTATTTGCTTATTCTACGTAGTATTAGACACCATCCGAATCTGGACTGATGGCTAATAAACATCCTTATGACAGAATACTCATGGGATATAGGTCTCAAAACAAAGAGCAGGATTAACATCATTATGGTATTTTTAAGTGTAAAGACAAGACTGCATCATACACTGGGGTTTTAGTGAAAATAAATATAGTGATGTATCCAGCTAGACATCTATGACCTTTTAACTTACTAAACTACAAAAGATTTTTTTTTTTACTTTACACTCCACAGATTCAGTCTCTGTCAAGCTGTCTGGTTATGCACCACAATCTGCAAGCTACCTGGTTATGATGAAGGGATAGAAACCTGAAAGCGCTAACCTTTGTATTGTGAGATTTTATCTTATATTTAGTTTTATTCTAATAAATTTCCTAGCTGTGGCACTGTCGGTGGTTTTCTATATTTGCTACTCAGAGATTAAAGTTGCTTATAGGCAAAAATAATTACCTATGAAAAGGGAGACGATATGTTGACGGGTGGTATGTATGTAGCATATCTCTCCTTTCTGGACAGTTAGACCTTAGAATTAATCTAGGGGTGGGATGTTCAGGTGTATTCATGTAAAACTACATAAAGTAGTTTTCAATGTAGCCATTTTGTAATACTGGATCTCAAACTAATTAAATAAATATAAATAATCACTTGTCATATTCCTCAACCTCTATGCAATAACTTTACCATGCAACAGACTATCGTTGCCTGCAGAGTACCAGGGCCTGAAGGTCTTATGTCAGATTTTTATGCTGTATTCATTGTGGCTCAAGATGTAGGACATTGACTTTTGATGCTGTGAGATCAAGACTATTGGTTCTATTCCCATTTCAGGTGCTTGGATTAACATTCCAGTACTAACTCTACAGTCTAGAATAAGGGGAAGATGATGCATATCTGAATAAACCATCCTTTGGATATGTTAAACTAATAATCTACATGCCTGAGTTAGTGACAGCTCATGTGGATGTAAAATTTCTCATAGCACTTATGAAAAAAAGTACAGAGTACCTTCATTGTTATATTTACAAATTTAATCTGGCTTTTTCTTTGGTCATTAAAATTGGATAATCTTTAAAAAAAATAGTCAAGCGTACTTTTATAAACATATAAAACATATGAAAAATAAAGATACATGCATCAGTCACTGATAAATTGACAGAATTCAAGGACCACTTGAACCCCTTCTAAGTACCACCCAAACAATTTTATCAAAGATCAAAAGTAAAATATGGTGAGCATGAGTCTTGTGTGAATAAATAAAATTTAGAACAGCTGTATCATTAACAGCAGCAGAACATTCTGCATTTTGATGCAACCATGAAACAGCAGAAGGCAACCATTACCTGGAGTGCAGCATTGTATGCTCTACCCATAAATGAATGCCAGGCATGTGGCAATACCATTGCTCTATGCCATTCAGAAGGCTGTATCTGAACCTAAAAGACACAAAAAATATATAAATTAGGTTAAAGAAATAGAAAAGAATACACAGCATGTCATACTTTAAAGATAACATAATATGTTTTGCATGAACATTTATTGAAAAAATGGAATACGTTTGAAGTCTGTGTTATGTGCTGCTGTCCTTAGATACTAACAGTAATTCAAGTGATATCTTCCCCCAGTCTACAAGATCTTGGCCAATGGCTCTCTATCACGCACCTTACTGATTTATTTATTCCTCTATAGGGCAAGATCCAGAAAACATGACTCCGGATAAGAGCCCCAGAGTGTACTTACATCTTAACCAGAGGATGTTAGCAGCTACTTATTCCTTAGAGAAGTTAGAGTAAGGTGGTATGAAGCATGCTAGTTAATTAGGTCCTGCTAACTCCTGCCAATTTCCTTCCCAGTCCCTGAAGCCGCAATACCAAAGTTCCATAATTTCTGCATGCCCTGGCAAGTTTACATGCAACTGCACATGAATTCTCTGGTGTATACAGCAGAAAACCACCAGCAGCATGTGCTCATTAGCCTTGTACCATGTGGATGCAACACCTTGTGTTCCTTTTAGGTTTCACCCAAGCTGCAAGTCGGAGCTGCTTCCATCCTCACACAGACTGATGAACCTATACTGGTGCCTATGTCCCACAGCATGTTTATATGCACACTGCAATCCTTGGGAGATTAATTGGCCAAAACCTTCCACCACCTGAAATAACAGACAGGGGTTTTCTGGCACACAGTCAGGGCTTCGGCCATCTACACTACTGGTTTGGGCCAATTCATGGGATATCTTATGTACTGCCATAATTTGTTTATTTATAAACTGATTCTCAATGGGAATACATAACTTGTGGCTGCAAGTCCACAACTGTGAAAAAAAAAGTTGAACTAGCAAACACTTAGATGAGTACATATTACAAAGGTAGCTACCTAACAACTTGCTGTAAAGTTCAGATCCTCAGGGGCATCTTAACTGTCAGGTTCTTGTTTTGTTTTAAACAATCTGTCAGCACAGGGTGCTCTTCTGACAATGAGTCTTCTGGCATTAAAATCAAAGGTTCATCTTTCCTTTCATCTATGTCAAAGGAATGCTGTCTGCCTGAAGTCCACCACATGAAATAAGCTCCTAAAACTGAAAGAGAATATCCAAACCCTACAAGAGAATGGGCTGAATCTTATCCAGAAACTTTAGTGCATAAGCAACAGTTCTGTGCAGCCAGTCTAGCATTAACCAATAATCTACTGGACTGCAGAAATTAAAAAGTTAAAGATGCATACATAGAAAAATACGTTAAAGCAACACTGTTAATCATATACAAAGAAAACATACAAATGCAAAGTTATTTCCTGCCAAAAAACAGCTTGGAAAGGAAAATAAAAGTATAAACCATACTACTAAGCGTGCATGCTGTTAATCAATATGAACTTGCTTATATCACAGTTGTCTGAGTTATATTCCTTGACTCTGTAATATCTATTGTTGCTTGCTTTATATGCGAGCAATTTGCTTGTGTTTAACTGCTACAGTATTTTTGACATGCTCTGAGATCACAGCCCCCGCCCCAAACCACTATCACCACTAAGAGACAGCAAGAGCTTTTTACATGTCTTGCTGAGTGTTATTTCTTTAAGTTCAGTCAACTTGGAGTATAAATAAAGTGGGTGTGGGAGGTGAAACCCCCACACAGAAATAGATATATCTTGGCCAATGGCACAGTGTGTGTGTGTGTGTGTGTGTGTGTGTGTGTGTGTGTGTGTGTGTGTGTGTGTGTGTGTGTGTGTGTGTGTGTGTGTGTGTGTGTGTATACACACACACACACTATATATATATATATATATATATATATATATATATATATATATTTATATTTATATATATATATATATATATATATATATATATATATATATATTTATTTATATATGGCCTCACTTCATAAGCACGAATTGCTGAAATATCGAATTTCAGAAACTCGTGTCCATGAAGTCGAAACTTCAAAATAACAAAAGTGCATAAGCACGAATAGGACTATGTCGAATTCGCGCTTATGCATGTACGTTATGTTGCGGAAGTGTTTGGCTGGGATGGTGTCTGCAGTTTAAGGTGAGCGAGTGTGCGTGAGTGTTTTTCTAACTTGTACGAGTGGGTTAGGGTAGGGAGGTGGAGGTATGATTGTGTGTGTTGGCTGTGTGTGATTATTTTTTTCTTTACTGTTTGTGCAATCTCAGAGTTAGTATATATAAGTAGGGGGGGTGCAAGGGGGCTTGCCCCCCTGCATTTGTGTAGTGTAGGTGTGTGTCTGTGTGGTGTTTTGTTGTAATTAATTGTTTTGTGGTGTGAGTGTTATGGTTTGTGTATTGTGTATGTTTGATGTTTTGGTTTCGTGAGTGTGACGTGTTGGTGTTGTGATGGTTTTGGCTTTATACTGTCGAAATGCTAAAATTCGATATTTCATCATTTCAGTAATATGAAGTGAAACCATATATACACACACAGTTTATGCATTCTCGAGTGGTGGGTTTCCAGTTGTTTGCTGTCTAACTACGGTAAGCAGTTTGAATGACTTGTAATGGGATCACTCTGCAGTCAGTCAGTTTGTTAAGTTATATCTGCTGCACATAACCATCTGTTTTTCACAAATATATTTCTTCATTATGATATGGAATAATCTCCTTATGGGTACAGACAGAGTTCCAAACTGGGGCTGTTCACAATGTACAGTAGACTCCCTCTTGTCTGGTCTCAATGAGACTGGACCTTAGACTGGATATGGACCGGAACTTAGACTGGATAAACAAATGGCTGGTCATAATAGCATTTATAGGTTAGAAATCATCTAGAATAACAGGATTTGTGTTAGTATGCATTTTTTCTAATGAATTTGAAGTATAAACCTCAAATGTCTGTCATTATTTAGCCCAGAGGAGGCGGAAGTGTTGTTTTTCTCTGTTTTCTTTTGCTAGGGCTATGGCAGAAATTTGATGACCAGTTAAAGAGAGGCCAGATAAGAGGGAGTCTACTGTAAGTACTTTGAAAGGGCACTCTAGAGGAAAAAAGACAGAGTCTTATTGTTAGATTAGAAACTTTATAATGGCATTCTGCTTTCTAGTTGCCATTCAGTTTTAGGTTTTTGGCAAGATAAAGAGAGTCTTAAAACAGTAATTTGTTGTTTAGCCTGCAAAGTAACAGTACTGCTCTAAGCTACATGGTGAACCATCCAGCATTCTTCAGAGGTTCACTGATGTTCTCTTTTTGATGAGCCTATAATGCATTTATTTTCTCTGCAGACTGTGACAAGCTGACTAGGTCTGAAAAACAGGCCCATTTTCAGCAATGCCCCGGGAAGAAAATCTCAACAGCTGTACAACTATAACATGAATATGACAGTATAATCAAGTATAAACATATTGGAAGTTACAGTTGTTAGACAAACCTTATTTTATATATTTTTAGAACACCAAATACAGATTAAATATGAAGTGAAGTAGAAAGAAGGACAGCACCACTCTGACTGCAAGTTAGTATTGGGTATACAATAAGTTACAGAAAATAAAGGAGAGCTCGAGGAAGACTGACACTAAATGCATGTTGGATAGTACTTATTAATAGTGAGTTGTTGCTTGCATTTATTTTTTGGGAGATGAATAGGTTTTAGTCAATGAAAAAGGATGCAACTGTTATTTGCGTGATGTGAGTATTCATTAATTTAATGTCTTATGTACAAGTTCTGTTGTTAGACAGTTACTTACTAAGTTTTTGAAGTAAGGTTGTAAAGCTTGATTCAGTTCTAATATCACGTGTTCGTAGCTTTTGTTAATGCTGATTGAGTATAGTGAGTCACCAGAATAACTATTTAACCTAGTAATGGTTAACAGCGATCTCAATGACCGTGGAGATAAGTGTTTATATAGTAGGGTATTTCTTAAGGTTATAGATTATGCTGTGGATAAGTCTGAGGTGGTATGTGATTCATTCTATCATGAAGATTCACTGTATATTTGGCTATTTTACTGCATATTTGTTCAGGTTTGTGCTGCAGACTTTTCTGAATGTTAGCAAGAATTATTATTGAATAACAACATCTGTGCAGTTAGTGAGACAAGGTTTAAGGCATCTGAGAGTACCCTGGCAGTACAAGGTTTCAATACTTTCCACATATTAAGACCACTGGCCGCACAAACAAGTGCTAAAAGTCTCGATATACGTCAAACAGGATGACATGCTGGAGTTCATCCACATGCAGATCACCACAGACAAAATCCTGTACCATATCCTAGCCAGCTATAGGTTACCCTCCATGTCCCAAGAAGCTCATAATGCATATCTGGATCTACTGCAGACACTTATCATCCAACCTATCCCCCTACTCAGGGGAGACTAATTACCCCTCTATACACTGGGAATCCTACATAGCCTCAAATCTAAAGGTGCAGAGATTTTTGGACTTCGTAAATACAAACATCCTTGACTAATTAGTGAATACACCCACTAGAGTCTCCAACATACTGGGCCTCGTGCTCATAAATATGGGAAAACGCTGCACACCCCACACCCCATCTCATTCTCCCTGGTAAGGTCTGACCATAAAGCTGACTCCTTTCAAATCAAAATCAACTCTGTGATCCCATTAAAACCAGTAACAGTTAGGAACTATTCCAAGGCAAATTACCTTTGATTATGTGATGGTCTGTCAAAATTCAGTGCCCCCTCCAGAGCAAAGCAGCCCATGCTGAACTGCTCTCAAAACCTCTGTACAGCCATGTCAATGGCTGCATACAGGCTGCTGCACCTACCAAAAGTAAGTTCAGGACAAGACCCAGAAATACACTGCCCTCGTGGCACCCCAAATTTAACAGGATATACAACAAAAGGAAAAGATTATGGCAAAAATCAGGAAGGGTAATTCCTATAAAGATAAAGACTCTCTCATCAAACTAAATATGCAACTAAGAGGGCTAATTAGGTCAACCGAAGCCAGCTTTGAGGTTAAAATAGCATCCCAGGTGAAAGGCAACCATAAGGCCTTCTTCAGCTATGTCAGAAACCTCAAGGGCAGTCAATGTGCTGAACTGGTGATTAATGGAGCCACATTCATTGAGCCTGGCAATATAGTAAACTTGTTAGTGGACAAATTCAGTTCCAGCTCACCCCCCACAACCCCCCCCAAAAAATATCCTCAAATATAACCCCTCCAACTATAACCAAGTAATGTGCACTCTCTGCATTTGCTAAAGCCAAGAACAAGGCCTCAGTGAGCCCACATAACATCTCAGGATGCATCCTGAACAGTCTATAATATGACTTATCAGGACCCCTGGTGTAATAGTTTTAACTATAGTCTTAAAACAGGCATTGTAACACGTGAATGGAATACTGTGACAGTCACCCCCCTTTCATAAGGGAGGACCTTCAACAGATCCTGGAAACTACAGACCCATTAGTCTGACCAGTCTTACTTGCAAAGCCACGGAAATAATTATTATGGAAATCATCAAAAAGGACATAGGAGACCTCCAGACACTGGACCCATCCTAGTCTGGCTTTGTCAAAGGAAGGTCATACTTACTGAATCTGAAGGACTTCTTTGAAAAGGTCACGAAGGAAATGGATGAGGGGAAAATGGTGCAAACTGCCTACGCAGAAATGGCTAAAACATTTGATACAATATCCCACTCGGGCATCATTAACAAACTTACGGAATTAGGTATAACCTCCCTTTAACGTGTTGGATAGTTAGCTGGCTCACTGATGGAACCCAGGAGGTTAGAATCCGTGAGGCCACTTCTACAAAAAGGCGGGTCACCAGTGGAGTCACCCATGGCTCTCTGCTAGGCCCACTCCTCTTTGGCATCTACTTCTCGGATGTCAAAACCAATGTGAAATGCCCCTGGCTAACCAAGTTCGCAGAAGATTACAAACTGGAAGCAGTCATTGGAACCCCCCACCCCCTAAAAATGAGAATGCCCTTGAGGGAGGTCTAACAAAGTAAACTCTTGTTGTGAAAGCTATATCTTAAAAATCAGTACCAAGAAATACATTATAGCATCTTTTGGAAAGTCGGCCACCGTGGGTAACTATGTCATCAAAAAAAATCCCTAAAAGTTTATTCACTAGTCAGGGTTCTAGGAACTCATTGTAGACATTAACCTAATCATCGACCAACACGTAAGAAAATCCCTCTATGTTGCGCAACTTACAAGTAAGGGCATGACATCTAGGTCCAGACTGGTCATCAAACCACTGTACTTGGTCCTCATCAGAAAGTATAATGCCCCTTTCGGTATGTGCCTGACCAGAAACATGCAGCAAATGGAATGTCCACAAAGTTTCCTTACAAAAAGAATACAGGGAGTAAATACAATGTCCTATGCTGATCACCTCAAAGCCCGGTTTCTTTACTTGGTATCAAAGACTTCTGAGAAGTGATCTTTGCCTGGCATACAAGGCATCCCAGGATCCTGATTTGATGAACCTTCTGCACATCCACTAAACAAAAGATCAGAACTACTAGAATAAAAGACCTAAATTTTGCTAGCGACATAAATAGCACATACTGGAAAGACAGATATGTTTCTCAGAGAACTCCTATTTTTTAGAACAGGCTCCCCATCCATGTGAAGCAGAGTTGCTCCCTATCCCTATTAAAGAGCAACTTGGACCAATGGATGGGCAATCAGAAATTCACCCCTGGTCTTGCATCTATGTCTCTGATGGACAGAAGCAGTCAATAAATCACTCCCAACACAAATCAAATTTGTGGGTCACACTTGGGTTGCACGGCTAGGCTTATAAGACCCCTAGTGGTCGTTAGTCTGGTATACACCTATGAACCTATGAATGTAAAAGAAAAAGTAGTAGTAGAGACCTAGCTATTGCAAGTCGTGTGCGATCATTTAAGAATGCTTTTGTTCTGTATAGCTTTCCAAGCCTCTTACTTGTTTTGGGTATAACACAGTTTATGTGAACACTGAATTTTAGAAGTCAGTCTATGATGATACGAAGAAGCTTGGTGTGGGTGACACTATTTAAATATTAGCGTAAGTAAGTGGCAGTAATACTGAAAGCATCCATATGTGACTATGGTGAGACTGTTTTAAATAGGAATGAATCTGGTCTTGCTAGCATTTAACATTAGTCGAGAGTGATGCTTGGTCTGCGAGAAAAAATACTGAGTCCACATCAGTGAAATGAGAAGTTAAAAAGTTAATTTAGTTAAGCTATATCACATTTGGGGTAGGGTAACACAGTTTTTGAAAGCTGCTAAATTGGTCATCTCCTTTAATTCATTTGGCACTGTGTTCCATGTTATTCAAAAAAGAAAATACTTAGGGCTGTGGTGCTTATTCCAGTAGTTTCATTTATTTTTATGACTTTTTTCAACTTGTGATTATACAAACTACAGTGACAATTTTGGCTGATGTCCTCTCAATTCCATTCTGCTGCAATTTTACTGGACATTGTTCTGGACATATTTCTAAAAACTCTGAAGAATCATGAAGAGTCTCCTTTGCATTGACTGATTTTTGTGCAGTTATACCGTGACCTGATTTTTGATTCACAGGCAGTGAAGTAAATACATAAATTTTCTTTTTTAATAATCTGTGATCAGCTAATATCCGACCTATTAGTTCCATATCTTACAGAGGCTAAATTAAAGCCAGTGTCACTGCTCCAACAATCCATCATGAAATGAGTCACTGTTTCAACTGTTCGCCCCAACTCATCATCTAACTATGTGCACACTTAGGAATTAGCATCCTGAAATTTTATTCTAGACTTCACTACACAAAGCCATATCACAAAAAGACAGTTGTCATGTGCACTACTTGTATTACTCCTAGATGTTGGGAATGAGAAGTTCAAGGTTATGGCTTTCCTCTCCCACTTCCTAGATTAAACTCACCAATAAGGTCATTTGTAAGGCGGCTAACTGTGAGATGACTTTTTGTAAACGGATGATCAGTAGTTTTTCTCCACTCTGCTCTCAGTACTTACAAAAGTACTGCACTCAGTACTATCATTTTGCAGACTACAGCATGGCACTACAAAATCATAGTAGTATGCCCGGAGGACAGCTTTCAAAGCCCAGGTCTTACCTTCACTGGTTATGGCACAATGCCACAATTAGAGAAAACTTAGAATATCAGTCACTTCATATGGAATACTTTATTTCTCCTCCTTTTTTTTTTTTTTGTGGCATTGTGATGTTTACCATCAGCCCTACCCATGATGCATTATTTGTTTGTCACAGAATAACAGCCATTCTTGAGTCAATTGTTCCCTGTGAAAAATGATTAGAAGAGCCATCATGCTGCAAGCCATTAGGGTTTTTCTGTGTTAAATACATAATCCCACCTCCTGGCTGCTGACATGTGCAACCACATCACGCAGTAATCTCCTACACCCTTCCAAGATGTGTGTATGTGTTCTCCCACAAACATGCCTGTGAGAGCTGCCTTTACCAGCTTGGTACAGTCAAGTTCACATCACCCTGCTCAACAGCGTATGTGACCCGTGGGGCTCTTCCTCCAGTGAGGAAGTACATCAGCTCACCAAAAAAACACCATTCCATCCCCCTCCCCTTGGAAAGGCAAGCCACCTGATTCCTCTGATACTCAAGTCACTATTTAAACTCTGGTCACCTGGATCACAATCAGAGCATCATCAAACTACACCCAGGAGTAGTAAACATAGCATATATTTTCTTCATACTGGGACAGATCTGATTTACCATTCTTACTCCACAGTGTTTCTGGGACACAGTAGGACAACACTGCTTCTTTTGTTGTACTAATACTGCGATAAACACTGTATACAGCACAATTCTGAACTAATTGCTCAATCTGCATGGACATAACCTGACTAAAATAGCAGAGCACATGCACTTTCTTTATACCTGACAACTCCCAAACGGTATTAAAGTACCAGCATTTCTTTTCTCAACTAATTATGAACCAAGTTCATCTGCTTTAAAGAATGTAGCTAATCTTTTCTTTAGATAAAAATCAAGGCATAATTTCTGTCCTGACATGACATTTACTATTTCTTACCAATCCTTTGCGACAACTTCTTTCACTGTTTGCCGCTTTTCTGTCGTGAGTAATTGTGGTATAACCCAGGTAACTTCCAATCATCTCCAAGATCATCATTTTCAAACTCCTGTCAAGTATAAATGACTCATCTTTCCTATGCTTCTGACCTATCAGCTTACACCTCACTTCCTTCTGACCTATCAGCTTACACCTCACTTCCAAGTAATATTTCTTTAAGTGTAACAGCATTCTTTGCAGCCTTGGTGGAACATTGGGCTCTTCAATGGCTTATGGTCACTTATCACACAAAATTCTATTTCATAAATATATTTACTTTTCACAGTCATATACTACTGTAAGTCACTCCTTTTAAGTCTGCATGCATCTTTTCTGGAGGTCAACAAATGCTCCTGAACCTCAGGTAACTGGCTTATCTTGAGTAATTGCTGGGACTTTTCCATTTTGACTAGAATCAACATCTGATGTAAGTGACTTATTCACATTACAACACTAACAGTAGGTGCTCTGGTAATTAATTATATTAAAAGCTCTTTTCATCCATCTCACTGCAGTAACAAACCACATACTATTGCAATAATTTCCTTAACAGCATGCTTATCCCAGTCGCATTCAGAATAAACAGATAGCCTAGTACCTACCTATGAACCTATCGGCCCAAGGGCCTGCGTAAGCCTAGCCAGCAAGGTTGCATGGCTTATGCCACCCAAGAAAGTTATTTTCCTGTGTCACTGTCAAGCAGAGACACAGAAGTGATCCCCGGGGTTTATTTCCTATTTCCCATCTACTCATCAAGATTTTTCTTGAAGAGTGCTAATGAAGAACTTTGCTTGACATAGATGGGTAAGCTTGTTCCAGAGTATAGGAAGTCCCTAAGAGATGCTCTAAAACTCACAGAATTTTATTAGTGCGATTGTTTTCCCTGGAGTAAGTAATATATCAGAGGTCACCTTTTCAGCACATGACTTCATCTGTCATAAATTATAAACAAAAAACATGGATCTCTCAGTTTTACAACTGTGATTTTACACTTTGTAATGTTGCAGTCTATCAGCCTTTTGTAATTTTTCTTCTCCGACAAAATCTGAATAAGTATATCATCAGGGATGATGGCACATTCAAGCTCTTCATTCATCTTTGTAATAGCTATCGACAACGCTTCAAGATGTTGGCCAAAATAACTGGAAAGCTCAGGAATTCTGTATGTCTAGCAGAATCCATACCGCTCAACTGTCCAGATTTTCAGAAAATGTTCAGATTTTGGCATCATGCTTGTTTTCTGTTTGTCATAAAACTTAGGGAGATTCAAGACTTCATACCCTTCAGAAAATGCATACTAATGCAAAACTTGTTAATTCTGTTAACTTTCGTAGTTTATAAGAGCAATATTAAAAAAATGTCCCTATTTTTGGGCTCTCATTATTTTTGGCTTTGTCCAGATTTCCTATTCTAAGAGGTTGAGAGGTATGGTAGAATCCTATAAGAGTGGAGTGTCACCTTATAACTATAGTGTTACCTTGATTTGTACATGTTTATATGCCATACCCCACGCATTTCTGATGTTCATTGCAATATATGTAGAACAGTCTTAGATTAACAGTCCATGAACCAATATACCATGCAATCACATTACCAAATAAATCATTATCTTTCTACAAGGGTAAATAAATATGAAAAACTTGGAACTTTAATACGGCTGTTTAATAAAATCCATAATCAGCACAAAGTACAGAAAGAAAAAAACTCTGCTTTCTGCAAACCAGTAACAACTTCTTCTATACCATGAATCAGGAAATACACAGTCTTTATAGTTTTTTTTCAGTCTTGCCTATGGCTGCATGTTTAAGAATCTTGTCAGGTTTGACTACAACAGCTACATTATTCAGAGTCAGTAAGCTGAAATTGTTTTGTGCTTTCCAATTTGTGCAAATTTGTTTCATAGGTTCATACTAGGCTATCTGCCCAAGGGCATTTATAAGCCTAGCCCATAGTTATGTGGCTTTCGCCACCCCTTTAGTTTGAATAAAAACTATGCCTATCATTTTTCTGTGCCTCTGTCAAGCAGTGACACTGAAGTAATCCCTGGGGTATATCTGCGATCACCCATCCATTGGTCAAGATTCCTCTTGAACAAGGCCAGCGAGGTGCTCTGCCTCACATGTACTGGGATTTTGTTCCACAGCATAGGGAGCCTCTGGGTGATGAATCTGTCCCTCCAGCACGTTCTATTTATAACCGTGTCAAGGTTTAAGTCTCCCGCCCTTGTGGTTCTGAGGGATCTAGATTTTTTGAGGTGAAGCATATTCATCAAATCTGGGTTTGTCATGTTACATTTTAAAGCTAATGGAGCTTTCCTTGGAGTATGCATGATACAATGGCAGGATGTGTGTGAATATGATGTACACCTGGAAAGTAATCCCAGAGTAGTAAAGTTATTAAGCAAATCATTACTCTGCAAATTAATTTCATTTTCATTATTCCAAAAATCTAGCAAATCAAATTATTCAATATAGCTCCTGCTCCAACTACAATGCACAGAATCTCTTGCCTTTCTTACAAGTAGGCCAGCATCTTACATAAGGAAGGCTTCAACTTATGTTTCAATCTCAGTGTTCTGAATGTCTGAGATGACAACACAATGCACTCTGCCTGTCTAGTTTAAGTGCCACACTTCGATCCATTCTGAGATTTTCTGCCTAGATTTTTGACTGATGATCTTGTTTGAAATTTTCAATATCACATTTTTGAACAGTATGCAACATATATTGTACCCACAGATAAATCATTTTCATGGATTTGTTTCACCATGTGCTTTACTTTTGGTTTCATATCTGTTTATCACGTTTCAGAGATTACGTCTGCCACAGTTTATATTTGGCTGACACAGTGTAGGACAATTCTTTTCATGATGTATATAACACCTCATGCACAACTTATCAATAAGTTAACGATACACTTCTCATCTTTTTTTGTTGTTCACTTTCACACCACCTGTGCCAAAACTGTTTTCTTAACTCTCACTTGCAATTTTGCACACTAATCTCTTTCAATAGCTATTTCACTTGCATCAAAGTAATTTTACTCACTGAACAGGACTAAACCAGGTGAGGAAGAAGTCTGTTCTGTTGATAGCAAAAGCTTGTGCACTGAAACAACCTCATCTTGAACTACATCCTAGAAACCATTAATTTCCAATAGTCTTACCACATAAAATGGGACAATGAAGTGTATTAGTGTTGTTCACAAGCTTAGAAAATGTGTGGGTAAGCATACACTGGAGGCAGTGCTGGAGAGTGAAAGGCCTGCATTGACTCAATAATGATGTCAAATTATAATGCTGTACATAGTCTTCTCTCACATTTTCTATGGATTTCTAGAAGGAATCAAAAGGACTTGAAGATGCAGTGGGCAAGAGACAGTCTGCTGAATCCTCTTTGGTAAGCTAAAATCAACTTTGCAGGAAAGTGAAGGGAGGGGACTCTGAAAGCTAAAGCTCAACTTCATAGACATTTGGAACTCCAAAGCAGGACCCGTATAAAGTTGTCAAGAAGCTGCATGACTTGGCAGAAAGTGGTCAGTAATGTCTACCCCCCAGAATGAATGCTGCTAGAGATGCCTCTCCAGGCATGCTTATGTCCATGATACCTCTCAACCTCTTAATGCAAAAAATCTGCACAAAGCTTGACAAAATGGGGGGTACAAATAGGGACATTTTTTAAATATTGCTCTTATAAACTTAGAAAGTTGCTAGGGTAACAGGATTTGTTTTAATATACATTTTCTGAAGGATATGAAGTCTGAAACTCAAATGTATGTCATTATTTCGTGACTACAATCCCGAGATCACTTGGGTATCCACCTACATTTTCAGTTTGTGGTTGTTTGAAGCACTAACATTTTCTGCACCCTGTAACATCATTCTCCAGGATAAAGGGATACTGATCTAGAGGTATCAATAGCAACCTGGATATCCTAAGCTTTTCAAGGCCAGAATACAGGAACTTTCTAATGACACATGTTAAGCATGAGATTTAAATGATACAAGTAGCTAAAAGAACTGGAGATTCTGGCAACAGATGCAACCACTTATACTAATACAATGATAAGTTGGTAAGTACAAGCAGTGTCATGTTTCAGAAAAAGAAATGACTGCCAAGAAAGAACCAGTAAAATGTACCCACGTCAACCACCAGAGTGCCCCTTTCAATAAGATAAAATGTTCTTGATCAAATCAGTCCATAAATCAGTGACATTTTCCTTTAGAAATAGTGTTACTTCCTCTAAAAATACCCCCATGTTTGGTGGCTTCTTAAAAACAAAGATTTCTTATTTTATTTGACTATCTAAATAAATTAATCTGTACTCCTTCTCCCTGGATCCCATTGCTAAAACAGTAGTCTAAGCACCTGAATTCGTAATCAGTTGCTTGAATAAGATAGTCCCTATTTGTATCACATATGACAAATTTAAAAATAAACCCCTTGATGCAATACCTGAATAAATAAATTACATAGCAAGAAAAACAAATTACTCACTGCTTATAACAGGTCTCACTCTGCCTCCCTTAAGAGCTTACTAGTAAAGAGCTAAAAGGAGCCATAAGAAAACTCAAAGCTGAGTATGATCTTAAAATAGCCAATAAGAATAAATATAACAAATATTTTTTTTACAATGCCAGCAGTTAACTAACACACTTCAATGTCTGGAGCTATTTTGCAATAATACAGCACTCTGTCTCAAAGGAAGTAGTTGATAACCAAGCTGACAAATTTAGTGTAAAATTACCCCTCCCATCTTGTTATAACTGCCCCACAGATTCCACACCCCTAACTACTCCCTTTAACTACTATGGAACAAGTGATTTCAGCCCTCTCAAAAGTTAAGAATACTTTATCCATGGATCCTAATAATATACCAAGTTGCCTGATCATCAGTACCAAATATGGCCCGTCAGGAAACCCTACCTGACCTTTTTAATCTAACCTTCTACACACTCACATTCATGAAGACTGGAAAACTGTCACTGTAATGCCGTTACACAAAGGTGGATCAAACATGCACCATGGTAGCTATAAACCCATTAGTTTCACTAGCCTTATATGTAAAAGCTATGGAAGGTATTACCGTGCAGGTTCTCAGATGTGTATTAGGCTACAACCACAAGGGCCTTTTTAAGTCTTGCCATGCATCCCAAACATCTGACAAGTTCTGATACTCTTGATAAGTATAAGCAGGGCCTTGGGAGATGAAACATGTACAAGCAGGAGCCTGGAAGATGAACCATCTATAGGCTGCCTGTACCCATTGAGACATAGGTGCCAAAGCAAGGATGACTTTCCTATTAGCCATCTAAATTCTTTAAGTTACACCTGAACTGGGTTATGGAGAAATTCTACTTTAAATGGATGGGGACCTGTCCCAGTCTCTGGGATATGTAGCGGTCTTTCCAGCAGGTCCTATTTATATAAGGGGCACTGTTCAAGTCTTTAGAATGGGTAATTCTGGTGCTGTTTGTTGTGTGAAGGTCCATCAGGGTGGGGTCTGAAAATACCTTGTATGCCAGTCATAAATCTCACCTCTACAGCTACTAGAAGACAGAATAGAGGGATAGAGCTTTGAGGTGGTCTGCACAGGACATGTTATACTGCATATTCTTTTAGTGAGGAACCTCTGTGAACATTCTAAATGTTGGATATGCCTGGCATCTCAGACTTAATCTGTACACTGAAAATCTCTTAGCCTAGGACCCTCATCAATTTAGCTTTGACAGAGGAAGATCCTGGTTCTAACCTCATTCATCTCTTTGAAATAGTTACCAAAGCAGTAGACAGTGATTGTGTAGTGCATACAGCATAGCTGGACCTGAACAAGGTCTTTGACATTAATGTCCATGTAAGCATTACTGACAGACTTGTAAATTTGACTAAAAATCTGTCTGGTTTGTTTGTAAGAATCCAATCTGTTAAATGTCTCCCTGAAGTTTTATTTATTCTAGTAGGTTTGGTTATGACTTGTTTGAAGTTGTACAAGTTTATGTATTCAGTGGGGGTAGTGGAATTTATGAGATGCAAGTCTATATTTAGGTCCCCAGGTATTACAGTTTCATGGTTAATTTGTTGGGATATCCAATACAGGATGCTTTCAGCAGTATTAACGTTATTCCCTGGTGGTATATAAATTGCTGTTAAACATATAGTTGAATGGACTCAGACTGCCTATTTGGATGAGACTGCTGCGTGTACATTTTAAATTTCCAGTGAACCCTGTGTCATCCCCCCTTGTACCCTACTGGGGGGGATGATTAATTTAATTAATTAATGATTAATTTATGTTGGATTCATGACAGTTACACAAAAGAATAAATGTGATGTATAATGTGTGTAGCTGAGAATGTTAATATGGTTTTTCTTTTATGCAAATGTATGCTTGCCTGTGTCTTAAATAATTCAATAAAGGTGTTAAAAAAACAAAACATGACACAAGACTTCAGAAGAGCTGGGAATACAAAAGCTGGGGAGTAGGGTCGGAGGTGCTGGTGATTTCTGGAAGTGAACCAGATCAGCTTATCAAACCAGACTGGCAATTCACAGTTAGCCAAAAAAAGTTCTACAAGTTGAACTGGCAGCTAACAGACAAATTGTTGCATCTGCTGAAACAGCAGCAGGACACACAAACAGACTAGACAGATCAACAGTTCCTATCTACAACTTAATTACATGCATCTATGGAAACAAAATAATCATCTACTTCTAACATCTGTCTTCATTTAGTTTAGTCATTGTCGCCAGATTATGCAAGCTCCATTACAAAATACAATCTCTGTTCCAGGCCATGTCTACAAGCCAGCAATGCAACAGAATTTCAAAAAGCTGTTGCTATATAATGCATGTTGTTATAAAGTTATATATTGCTCTTATATCTGTTTGTAAAAATACTGGGTTAAATATATTTGTATTAATGCGCTGCTATGACAAATAAAATGTAAAATCAAAATATACAGCACTAGTGCATGTAGTATCACAATTATTCTCCACAATCTGGGAAAAGACAAGCTTATTAAGTGCCCCTCACCACTGTTAACCTCTAGCCTCACACTACAGAATTAATAGCAGAGTACCTATTTAACACTTCATCTTTTTTGATAATGCTATGTTAAATACTTAACAGGTTTTAAAACTATTTGCGCTTGCCATTGCTCTTCAGGTTTTACAGCTGTAAAGCACTAAGCATTCCTACACTTTTTTCACTAACTTTTATGTTACATGAGAGGTGGTATGGCTCCATGCTCTGCTACAAAGAATTATGATCAGATTTCTCCAGTCATAATCCAGTTGTTTGTTCTTGGCATGGATATCAAGGTTCACCTTGTGAGCAAATTTATTGATATCTTTGTATCAAACATTTCACCCAGTTCAGAGCCAGATCATGGTCAAATGGGGCTCTGGTAATGGATTGGGGCCTCTGCCCCAGCAGCCCCTCCCACCATTAAAGTGTCCCATTACTTGGCTATTTCCCCCCAGTTCCCATAAACACTGTTCAAACCTCTCAGTGTACACACTATTTTCTTCTTTACCTCTACAATGATTACAGATATTTGGATTTAATTTAAAAGCTTTACTTCCAATTTTATAGCACAAACACTGAATAGATATTTGCTAAACAAAACAATACAACCTAACAATGAAAACAGACTTGGCATTAACAGTAAACTTCTCTTCCCCGGACACTCACATTTAGTGAAACGGCAATGAAACCCATATTCAAAGAAAATGCATCTGGCCAGTGGCACATCAAACCAAAGACCCCTTGCACACAATTTTAGGACCATACATAAGTGTGTGTGTGTGTGTGTGGGGGGGGGGGGTATGTGTGTTTTTTTTTTATTTGCCTTTCTGATTGCATTAATTATATTCTTTGTATAGCACAGTGCCACCTGCTAGTGTGTTTTAAATTTGCAATTTTTAAAATTTTTCCAGAAAGCAATGAAACAAAACACATGAACCAACGATGACAAAACTGCCAATTTCAAAACATTTCAACCATAAAAGGCCTCTCAAACATTTGTCATTACAATCCACCAATATTATTCAAAAGGCACAATCACTGCTGTAGTAAAAGTCATTCTGAACAATTCCACATTAAAGAGATCTGCAACCAATGAAAACGTTGCTACTATCAAACAACTTCATATTTCAGTGCTGCAACAACAAATTCAGTGCTTGCTGCCCTTGAAGAATAAATTGCTTACGTTACATTTAAAAAAAAAATTGGTAAGCTGTTAATATCACAGTAGGGATTAGATAGCAAACCAGCAACAGGTTCAAAGTTACAAGACATCTCATCCAAAACAGGACACACTCAGGATTGCAGCACTCCACCCCCCCCTTAACGTACAACACAGTATCAGCAATCCATCATGGTGTAGGACAAGAACCCTCAGCCTTCTGCCTCAAAAGCAAGTATGCTACCCATTGTGCTACTAACACAAACAGTAACAACCATTTGTTAAACAAAACAGTTGTACACTGAAAATAGACTTGGCATGAGCAGCAGTAAACTTTTCTTCCATTGAAGCTCAACTCCTTGAAAATGTGCTGAAGCTCACAATTCCTTGAAAAGGCACTGAATCTCATTGTCTGGTAGTTTGTGTACAGGATTCAGGCTATTGTCTCCTTTAACTAAAGTGGAGGGTTTGAGCCTGGTTAAACACACACACACACACACACAGACATCAGCTTAACAACGTTTGCTCATTTCTTAGTTATCCACTAACCTAACAGCATAACAACCTTCATCCAGAATGTTCCATGCTGTTTGTTTCTTTAAAAAATTGCATATTCTGCTCAGTTCCAGTTTAAATGTGTGCGCTGTACTAAAGACACATGTACAGGTGCTACTAAGGACGTACTCTGCGTGTGTCCTTAAAGAAGAAATGTAATGCACACAGAGTGCATTCATAAAGAAAAACATGTAAGTTTGTGGCAGCACCCTAGCCAGTGGGTCTCCCTGGCTAGTGGGTCCTAGGCAACTGCCTAGATTTCCTAGTGTTGGATCTGGCTATGATTGGATATCTGATCATAATCCTTTGCATTATACTGAAACAACACACAACAAGCAAGACTAATAAATGAAAGAACAAATCTAAATTTATGGCTGCAAGTCACAGCATGCACTAGCACAGTAAAAGTCAACATGACCAACTAGTTCCTTGTTTATAAAACAAAATTAATATTGTGCTAAGTAGAAATTACAGATGCCAACCACAAAGAAATGTAACTTGAATGACTATATGAAGACGCAGAGGAGAAAGACCTTAAATCAAGAACACACAAATTTCAGATTTTAGCAGTGAAAAAAAAAGACAAAATGTTAAGAAATGACCGGTAAAAATATGAACAAATTTTAAAAATGTACACAACAGCAAAAAATGTTCAATCTTTATTAAAGAACAAATGAGGAGGGGCACCTTGCTTCCAGTATAGCATGCTGGGTACAGGAACATTAAAGCAAGCAAGTGCAGCATCACCTAAAATAATTTAAGCTTACTCACCTCATGTATAAGAGCTGATACCATCTGCTGATAATTGCGCCCCCGGGTAACGAGGAACCGAGTTATGGGTCGTCCCTCTCTATCAGTCTGAATAGGATGCTCAAAAGAGAGGAGCATGCCAGCTATAAAATGTAAGTAAAAATTTCATTCAATAAAAATGGTACAGCTAACATTTTTCTTTCAGTAATGCATCCCACAACAGAATGAAAATCTCTATTACTAATATTAGGATTTTTCCCTTCGTCAAGTTTAGCGAGCAAGAAAAAAATACAACAAAAAGACTAATATAAAATTAGTGATACTCCTATTGTGCTTAAAAAATAAATTCATCACTAATTCAGAAACATCTCCTACTAGTACTCGTGTGGGGAATAGAATGCATACTGGACATCTTGCTTTTTACATACTGCAATACACACTACACAATAAATGTGAATGCCAGCATCCATCACAGCTTCAAAGTGCCCTACGTCATGCAAGGCTACAAAGCTTGCCAAAGTGTCATTGATTACAGTACTGAACATGAATGTGCCATTCAAGAATTTTACACTCCCAGTTAAAGATCAAGTACTCAGACTATGTGAAGCATAATGTTTATTAATTTTAACTTAATACAGTTGATTACTTTTATATAAATTAAAACATGTCTATGTCACAAGTAATAATTCAATAAAGGTGTTCAAAAAATTGCCTTACTGCAGCAGAGTGTGTCTGCATGATTACATGGTGCAATTGGCTGCTAGGCCTGTGGTAAGACTCTTCTAAGGAGAGAGTTTAGATATTTAATTAGTCAGCTTTCTCTTTTAAAATTGCCAGAGAGCCTGAGGCTATTGTCTAGTGTTTGAATATTAAATTTTACACTACACAGCTGTAAAATGGTGCAGCACTTAACTGCAACATCACACCACTGTAAGTAAAGTAAGCATGCACACATGCGAGCACGTGCACACACAGATTTTACACACACATATATATATATATATATATATATATATATATTTAGGTTCCCTATTAAATCAGCGGATGCTTAAAATAGCAAATGCTGTTTAATCAAACAGTTTTAATCGAAATAGTGAAATCCCGAATACACGGGAAAAAAATCACTGGGCCATGTGTTCAGCATTTTGCTGTATCAATATTTTAGGGTCGATTATACAGTGTTCTCTATTTTAAGCGTTCACTGTTATAATATAGACTATATATATATATATATATATATATATATATGTGTGTGTGTGTGTGTGTGTATAGTATATAATATATATACACACGCACACACATCGACACACTTCATGCAAGCTGGTAAGAATTAAGCATTTACCATGTCTGTTTATTTTTGGGTTGCACACATTACAATGACATCTAAAAAGCATTTTCTTCAAATCTGGCTAAATACATTGCAGTGTTACTGTAATTCCTCCACCTCAAAAAAACAGTTATGTTTTACTTGTGTGTGGCACCTTTAAACTTTAAATATACAGCATATCCTTTATTTGTGGATGCATAGTTCTATGTATGCACTGCAAATTAAGATGACTGGTAGCTTACCTCAATGTCAGTAGCTAATACCGAATCAATGAACCTATCTACTGGACAGCATTAGTATCCAGTATAGCAAACTCTTTGCATAAACAAAATTACGACCATTACAACACTTAATAAAGTTTTTGAGAATGATTTTTCTGAAAATCTTTCCCTGTGTAGATGATTTATTTCTTACAGATTATATGGCTTCTTTGCAACAGATGAGGTCCCTGTACTAATCTACTACTAATTTTCCTAACAATTCAGAGTACACCTTTATTTTTTAAACTATGGACAACCCCATTTGAGCTTTTTAATGTTCCCCTAAACAGAGTCATTTACATGATATGTCTCATACTAGATATTTACAGAAAGTAAGCAGCAGCAACAAAGCAGCATTATACATTGTTATTGACCTTCAGGCAAACTACAAAACAATACTAAAGCCTTTTTCTTTCTGGAACCTACAATCTGGAACAATATATTTAAAGGAATATAACAGATACATTTCTAGCACAGCACGTCTTCTAAGAATGCACAATACAATATGGCATGTTTGTCTTTGATGTACCGGTCGTCAGGGTGTGCACATCCTTTGCCAGAATTCATGTTGACATTACGTGCAGACTGCCTAACAGCAGCTTACCCTTGAGACCATCACTTATTTTCTGATACTTGCACAGTTCAGATCTTGATCCTGACAATATCTGTAAAAAGTTCTCACCTTCCTAACCTGGCTCCACCTTGCCCTCCAGCTGTTTTCCTGTTTGCCATGCCCACACAACCACAGATCCCTCCACTATTCCTGGCATGCTGCACCTGATGTGACCCTAGCAGCATATGCCCCCCCCCCAACTTCTCCCATGATGTCATCATGCAGTGTCTGTACTCATTTAGGGAGGAAAATTATTAAATGTACTGCTGCAATAACAGTTTAAATCTACCACCCTCAGCCAGCAGAGAGGCAAACTCCTAGCCTCCTTCATTATGAGAAAAACTGCACTTGAGAGCATCTCATGTGGGGAATATTTCCAGAGGATATGCAGAGTGCTACTTCCATCTCTGAACAACTGCTAAATCCCTCACATCTCAGCATGCCTATAGAATTGTATGTCCCCTTGCTTGGTTAGCTACAACGCAATGGACTGGATGTCCAATCAATCTAGAAATAGACCTGAAAGTAGCTTTCCTTCCAATACCTACACAGCCAGGACTCCATTCAGTTCCATCTAGATTATGTGGAACAATCTTTCCAGGGAATCACTTTCCTTAAACTATAGAGGATCTGAAGTAAGCTCCCTCTACCAGCAAAGGAGTTATTCTCAGGACTTGCAATGTGTTCAACTGTAGGAGTGGGAGGGCCAGTTAGAGACTGGAAAGAACTATCCATTGTTCCAAGCAACAGTGGTCTATAACACAAGAAGAACTTCTGCAAGTGTGTGGTGGCAATAAAAAAAAACGGACTTCTCAAGGTCAACAGCAACTTAGGCACTTTGAGATATGCCAATGACATCGTGAAGTTTGTGATGGGCTCCAAGCTCAGAGAGAGCAAGAACAACCAAGTTTGAATACACTACTGAATCCTCATCCAGGATGCTAAATTCATTATACCCTTGGCCCTCTTCAAGGGTAGGAATGACCAATAATGGAATCTGTACAGCTCCATTCTGATGAAGACAATCCCCAGACATGGGACTGGACAGGAATTCTCCCAGTTTGTATTTACTCTCAAAAGGACAGCAACCATGGGAGCACCCACTTCCTGGGATGCCACGGGGGAGTTCTTCAGCTCAGTTACCAGAAGCCTGGCAAACACGTAAAAGAACATGAGACCATTATCCTACAGGTCCTAGTAAACTATGAACATCTTGTTTTAATTCTCACAATATATGGGAAAATTCCAAACAGCAGAACTTTGTATTAAGTGTGACCTCCACCCAAACAGAACCAAAGGAACCCAGACACTGATGTGCCACAATGTGTTTATCATGCCCATTAACACCAGACAGGTGCCCTGTGGCAAAAGGGTCATGACCTTGCCGAAAAAGTATTTACCTGGAACCAGATAATACAGGATTACAGCTGTAGAAGTTGCAGATGTCAAAGATGGGATGGAGGCAATCTGTCTGGTCTGAAACAAGAAAGTAGTAATACCAGACATACTCCTTGAAACTTGCTGAAGTGCTGTGCAAGACGGAAGTCATCTTTCACTGTCAAAACCAGAAAAAAACGATAGAAGGAGCAAAGCACAGTTGAGGCCTGACCCAATAGCTGTTCAAAGACAACATGGTTTTGTAGCAGATCCCTTTCTGAGAGAGAAAATAATAGGTGTAAGATGGCTGCAGACCACAGCCATGTCCAGGATACACCTGACTTCTGTGATGGCTCTCCAAGGTAGAGGAGACTAATAACCACAGTCCTCCATATGTAACCCCAGAAAATAATCACAACTGCAGCTGCTGGGCCAGAAATATCCCTCCACAGTTTTTCTGGTCCACAAAAAGATTACTTCATTAGGGTTCACTGAGGCTGGAGAAAAGTTATAGGGGGCTAGAGAGAGAGGGACCACACAAGGTCCCGCATGCCTGCGAGGGTCTGTCTTATCAAGAAGTAACTATCAGATCCTGAGAAGACTGAATGAAAAGAAAATGCCCCTTGAAAGGAGCATCCAGGGTCATTCAGAATGGAATTTCTGAGTTCTTTAATAAATGAGGACAGCCACAGCCAAGCCATTCTGCAGACAGCCATGCAGGGTTTACAGTGCTAGTCACAGGATCAACACAGTCATAACATCAGTGGGATATGAGTAATTCCACACTAAAAACTGCAGACAAAAATCTTAACATTCTCACTAAGGCCAGTTTCATGGAGGGAATAAAGCCTCTTTAGTGCCAGATCTACAACGTACAACTGGAATCTGGACAGGTGAAATGAATAGTCAAGGGTTCTAATACCAAACACTGTAGAGGAGTAAACTCTCTTACTTTCTACTTGAAACTTTAGACTCTTTCTCAAGTGGCAAGTTGACAAAAGGCTGTGGCCTGTATGCTCTGTGATGGACTGGCAAAATCACAAAGCAGCCAGCCACCTGGGAAGATTTTGCTTTAATTTGCCGGGGGTTCACAGAGGGCAACTGCTTTCTTGAGATCTTTGGGAGTGCAAGTTCAGGTGCTTTTAAACTGCATCAATGGGTGCCCTAATAACTGTCTACATGAAGAAGGGTGGACCAAATCTCCTCCTCCTACTTCTCTAGACAATCACCAAGACGTTCCTGGAGAGAAGGAATAGGGCAGATAGTCTAGTCCACACAGGACTTCTCCAGCTTTAAAAATATATTCAAAAGAGGGCTCACCCCATGGGGAGCTGCAGAGTAGGGAGGAGTAATTGTCCATATCCATCTTGGAGAAAATAGTCTCTTGAACCACAAATACTTTACAGAATCATAAGGGGTAAGGAGGCCCCCCACATGCCAACAAGCACCAATAGAGTGAGCTGATCATGTGACATGTATTTCCTGGAAGTTGAGTGAAGAGGATCTGCTGCCTGAAGGCCAGTCTGCCACAGGTGGTACGAGGACAGGAAAGGAGTGGGGCTAGCATCAGGTTGCATTTCTTAAGAGTGCTGTTCAACATTTCAGTGGTCAAGTGTCACCAGACTCAAACATCTCTTTACAATCTAGGCCCAGAACTATAAGCCCTTGTGAAGAAAGAACCAAGTGTACACTTTGAGCCTGGACCACCACAGACTCATAGGTATAAAACAGGCTACAGACCACTGAAGTCTTTATAAGCTTAGCCATGCAACCCAAATGCATCCCACGGGTTATTTTGCCTTAAAGGCTGTTTTAAGAGGTGTATGTTAGTTAAGGCATGATTTAACTTCTGCTTCTTTCCAGAGACATAGGTGTCAGCCCAGGGATGAATTTATGACTTCCCATCCACAGGTCCAGGTTACTCTTCAACACGGTTAGGGAAGGGCTCTGCTTCACATGGATGGGAAGCCTATTCTAGAAAAATGGGAATTCTCTGAGATGCATTAACTGTCCCACCAACAAGCCATATTTAAATTGCAAGCAAAGTTTATATCCTTGGATATAGTAGTACTGATACTGTTCATTTTGTGGATATGCAAAAGGTCATGGAATTGGGATCCACGACTGCCAGGCACAAATTGCCTCTCAGCAGTTTGCAGGAAATCGATGACAGGGACAGGCCCTTTGAGACAATTGTATAGGGAATTGCGCTTATGCCTTCTATTCTCTTTGTGAGGAAGTTATGTGGAAGTTATAGTTGTTGCATGTGCCTGGTCAGGTACATACTGAAAGGAGTATTACACTGAATGGTGGGTCTGATGAAGACTGATTATAGCAGCACGATTACTTCTCTGCACCTAGATGCCATGCCCTTACTTATAAGTTGAGTGTCGCAGAATCATTTTTTTATTACCTTAGACACAAGTTGTTCAAAAGCCAAGCTGCCATCTACGTAAGTCTCCAAATCCCGGTCAACCGTTGCCTACTTTTTATGGATTTTATTTTTAATAATGTAGTTTCCCAGGGTAGCAGACTTCCTAAAAGGTACTATTATGCATTTCCTGGCATTGGGTTTAAAGCAGTGGCTTTGGCACTAGTCATTTCTCTGTGTGTTAGACCTTCCTGTAAAATGTTAGCATTTTGGGGATTTCTGTGATTGCTCCCAGCTTGCACCATCTACAGACTTGGTAAGTCAGAGGCCCTTGAACATGGGCCTTGACTTCTGAGAAATGTCAAAGAGCAGCAATCCCAGCACACACCCATGAGGGACTCCACTGGTGACTAGTCTCTCTGTGGAAGTCGTTTCTCAAATCCTAACCTCCTGGGACCTATCTGCGTGCCAGCTGGCTAGCCAGATGGTTACACTGAGGTTTATGCCCAGTTCCATGTACTGATACAGTACTCCACTCAGGCATAGTAAACAAATGACTTAGCTAAGTCAAGGTAAGAAATATACACCATTTTGTCTTTATCTATTACCTTGGTGACCTTCTCAAAGAAGTTCACCAGGTTCAATAGGCATGACATGCCTTTCAGGATATCAAAATGGGTTGGGTCTAGTGTCTGAAGGTTTGATATGTCACTGTTAATCATTTCCATGATAATTCTTTCCATAGCTTAGCATATGAGACTAGTCAGACTGATGTCTGTAGTTCTCAGGATCCACTGACGGCCCAACCTTATGCAAAGGGATGACTATTATAGTCCTCCATTTGCAAGGCATGATGCCTGCTCAGGGGCTATGACTGAATTCTGAGTCTAGTGGCACTTATAGATCACATTTCAGTCTATTTAGGATGCACCCTGGGAAGGTATCAAGGGCCACTGAAACTATATTCTTGGCCTTAGAAAGTGTCTTTTAAGTGCTGCTCCCTTATGATTGTCGGAGGAGTATTATGTTAGATGGTATTTCCTGGGGGTAGGGATAAAGTTGGAGCTGAATTTGTCACCCAGGAGATATTTTACATCTCTACATTCCGTGAAAGTGACTCCATTTACCAGCAGTTTGGCGCACTGCCGTATGCTGCTTTTGAGGTTCTGACCATAGTTGAAGAAGGCCTAATGGTTGTCCTTGGCCTGAGATGCTATCTTTACCTTAAAATTTGCTTTGCTGTACTTAATTAGTCCTCTTAGTTGTCTACTTAGTTTAACAAGAAAGTTTTTATCATTTTTGGTGTTACACTTCTTAACTTTAACTATCACTTGTTTTCTTTTCTTGTACAACCTGTTTAATTTTGGATTCTACCAGAGTGGTTTGTTTTTTAAAGTTAGCTTTGGACTTACTTCTGGTAGACACAGCTATCTTTGTTTAGTTACAGGCACAGTTGCGCTAAGCTTCTATGAATAATTCCAAATATGCTGTTGTGTTATCTGGGTTTGGAGATGCTTGAAATCTTAACAGGTTATCACTTAATAAAAGGTAGTTTGCCCTTTATTGTGAAGAAGACTGCTTTGTGGTATGTCTTACCACAGAAGACATGACACTGAGAAACCTCTGCCTTTAGTCCCTGCATGTGCAGTGGTTGGTCTAAATGTGCGGAAGGCACTAAAGCCTCACACTGCCTGGGCACTTTGTGAGTTAAAATCATGTCTCTGTAACTGCATATATGTCTGCACTTTCCAAGGTGAGGAAAGTTTTAAGGGAGCAGAGCTTCTTGTTTAGACTCGAAACATTTAGCAATAACATCTTTAGTTTTCCTTGGGTAAATTTTGCTAAGTTGGAAATTTTGTCAGTTTGGCATTGCCTAAAAGGCTCTATGAGGAGGACAGTGTTTTGGCCAATATTTGAAAGTCTAGAGGTAGCAGGTGCAAACCATCCTTGACAAAGCAAAGTAGTTTGTTATTCATGTCCTTCCATGCTGATAAACACTGTATCCCCCTAGAATGACACCAAAAACTAAGCCAATTATTAAAGTCAATCATCTTCTGCTCATATTGTGCCAACAATCCTTAGTGAAAGCAGAATGCTGCTCAATGGTAAAGAAATAACAGCCTTTGACATAGTCAGAGCTCCATAACATCTCTCTTTATATAGTCTAGGGTGGCACGTCTCAGGTAAATATATCTGCATGGATTATGACTGAATTATACTGGTAACTGTGACACAATGACTTGTGTGCATGTTTATCTTGGCATATGTTGGTCCCTGATAGTCAAATGACCGTTATGTTTTCCTTGTTCAGCCTGGTAAGTGGAACATCAGTATGTTTTACAATGGAGTGCCCTATGACTAGAATCCTGTGTAGTGCATTGTCTTGCCTTATAGGCTTGGTAGTTGAGGCTCCACTAGGTGTGGCTGCAGATGCAGTATTACATTGTGTTACTGTTTAGTGGTTTCGAGCTTGCTGAAGATAATTTTTGCAGGTGGAATGTCTGTGACGGTTTTGGGATTTGGGAAGGTCGCATTTATATTCCTCAGCATAAGTAGATCAATTTATAGGGGGCATACTATGTACAGTGGGTGTAGCATGTGTGTTTTTGACAACCAGACTGTTATTTTGAGTGCATGTACGCAAGAGTTTTGCCTCCAGAGACATTGTATATATACATCTGTCGCATATTGTGTTTGGATCATGAGACTTGGAAAGGATAGTCATCAGACTCGAGTACCAATGGTTCACAACTCAATGACTCAAAAAAACATTTCCTGGGGAAGATCGAGTGATGCTTTAAGTGGGTGTTGATGTGTTAAACAACTTGGTGTAATTTCAAATCAAAAGTTTATAAATCAGAATAATAATGTCTCAAGAAAGTGATGATGGTTGAAGATTTGGCAAATACCTTTGAAGGTGTGACTCTGGAAGAGATGGTGAATTAGACTGCTCAAGAGGGGCCATGTCAATCTACAAATCAAGATGATGAAAAAATGATTTTGAGGTTTACATGATAGATATTGGGAGACTGGTGGAACAGCTAATGTACAAGTCAAGACATTAATCGGAATGTTAGAGCAATATGCCACACAAGTGGAATTTTATGAAACTAACAATAGTGACTCAATAAGGGAGCCCTAAAACGTCATGTTGCTGTTACAGCAAAAAGCAGATGAAGTTTAAGAAAAGTTTTTGGGCATTTACGGCTAAAAGGTATACAGTGAGCAACAACTGGTTTTGCTGGAAAATACAAAAAGAAGAAGGTTGAAGATGAGTGGACTGGTGAGCTGTAAATCCACCCCCAGGACTGTTTCGCCCTGCCCCCCACCCATGTTCAGCAAGACCATCCACCGTTGCCAACTCAGTCAGCTATCAGAACCACTACTCAAATTAAGGATGCCCAAGCTGTACACCGCTGGAGTTGACAAACAAGTATAAAATTACTTCTACAGTGAGACAAATTCTGTTATTAAAATACTCTAGGAATAAACTGTTCGAAAACATAATGTAATCTTTTTTTTATTTTAGGCTTTCAAATACAGGGTATAGCTCTGAAGTAACAACAAGATTTGTTAGACATCTGTAAACTGATAAAATGAGAATAGGATATGGGTTACACAAGGATAGTAAAGATTTCCTTGATGGGAGTGACTGGGGATGATATCTGTGTGTCTGCATTCCCAGCATGTAGCTGTTGTTGCCATGAGATATCAGGCTACGCAATGGACCGCCTCTAATCTGATAGAAGGGTTTTATGAATACTGGAATAAAGCCCCACACAAATATTAACCAACTAAAACTGTGACTTTCTTACATTAACAATCTAAAACTGTGACTTTCTTATTACTTCTATAAAGTGAAATTAATCTAGCTTCTAAGATATTTTCTCCCTGTGTGTTTTTTCCATTATGCTAAATTAATCTGACTTTATTCTATAAAGAGATGTCTTACATGGAAAAACTTTTTTTCTAAAAAGAGTTTAAGTTGAATGCTTTATTTGATGTTATGGGAGTACTACAAATGTATGTGCCCCCCCCCCCCCCCCCCCCGAGATGCATAAGGTATTGTGACTACAAAATTATAAGACTGGAATTTGGTCATATGTGTGATGAAAAAGGAGGAGTTAGTCTACCATCAAATATAAGGTTGTGTTTTCAGATGAGTATTAAAAACATATATTAAGTCTGTTTAGGTAACTTCAGATGAGAGTACAAATACTACTGCCTAAACCCTACACAGCCTGATTTGTCCTACGAGTTTAATTTTCACTTACACGTTACTACACATTATGATGGAAATCTTTAAACTGTAAAAGTCTGTAATAATAATAAAGGGGGAAGGACAGAATTATGAGAATATATCAAGTTAATTTTCATTGTTTTTGATTTATGTGGAAGTAGTATACATGTTTGCCCTGAACGAATGTCAAAGATGTTATGAATGGTTATGAAATTTATAAGTGGAAGGTTGGTATGTCCATCTGATGGACATTCCAACCTAATTAACTCTAAAGTGGAGCACATAAATGTGGATCTACTCAATGCCAGGACTCTTAACAAAAACAAAAAAGCCAGAATCTAAGGCTCTCCTGAACAAATTCATATATGTATAGTTACACAGACATGGCTCCAGAAAAATAAAAGCTCTTCCTCTATTCCTAGACACAGTGACTATTGTGTCTTCAGACCTACAGCCAATTGTGAAGGAGTATAACTACTTGTCTGAGATCATTACCTCATGACAGATTCTTCAGGACACATTTAAAAACTCTTAGATGTCCAAATCATCATAAACAAGACTAATTACAACTTCATAGTAAGCTACAGATTACCTTCTTTGCCCCCTTTTGAGCTGCATAGCTATCTTAACATATTAGCTGAAATCCCCTTTAAACCCAACACCTTCTACTGGGGGACTTTAACTAATGGCTGCATGCCCAATACATCCTTTACATTATAAACGCTAACTCTATTACAAATAGTTAACCCATTCTACTGGGGTCCCAGTATCTTTTATCTAGTCCTTACAAATAGGACCACTTCTTGCACACCTCTATATGCATCATCCTGCCTTGTTGAATAAGACCATTAATTAATCTTTTCTTTTAAAATTGGTGGTATGTTCCCTGTAAATATCTCAGTGTCTAGGGACTTCTTAAAAGCAAACCTTCTTCAGTTAACCGATTACCTAAATAAATTCTGCTGGAATCCTCCTGATTTGAGGAATGTATAATTTATATGGTATTTGAAAATGCCTCAGACTTCTACTTCCACTTACACAGTTGAATTCATACGGCAGTCCCTATCCACACCAAATATAAGAAATTTAAAAAAAAATCCCAGTGGTAGAATACCCATATAAATAAAGTATATAACAAGATATAAAATGTATTTATTTTACATTTGTTGACCGGGATAGTCCGACTGGATATATGCCCATTTTCAAAGGAGGCCCAGGGAGAAAAGCTCCAAGATAATACACATTGAGCATTTAGCAAATGCTAATTTCAAGCAGATTAAAATCATAAGCAATACCAGCATTTAGCACATATAGTAATAACTTACTATAAAACACTTTACATAACATTATTTTCAAAGTTATATATATACATAACATTACATTCAGGTTTAAGACACATTGAGCAGCAGTTATACAACTGACCCTTCCTGAAATGGTGTGATAGAAAAAAGTTAGAAGTAGTTGAAGGTAAGGCACCTAAGTGATAGAGAGGTCACTGGTCGGGGTTAGTGCAAGGACATAACCAATGAGTTTCGAAGTATTTCTTGAGTCTGTTTTTGAATTGAGTTAGTGAGGGTTCTAGAGTCAAGTCAGCTGGGAGTCTGTTCTATGTTTTTCCAAAAGAGTTGGCAAAAAGAGAGTCCCCCAGCTGAGTAGTTGGATTTGTATGTTTGAACTAGGAGTCTAATGGATGATCGCAGTGGCTGGGTGCTGGTAATATTTTTTAGTGCAGGTGTATTTTCTGGTTGGTAAAGGACTTTATGTGCCACTATTAGCTGGTTGAAGTGCAGTAGGCTAGGCAGCAAGCCATCCTAGGCGATTTAGGTTGTGACAGTGGTGTGTCCGGTAGGCTGTGCCAGTAGCAAATCTGGCAATGTGGTTATAGCAGGATAACTCTTTATTAAGATCTGTTTTGTTTAAGTTGGAGAATAGAGGTGAGGCATAGAGAAGAGTTGATAGTAGATGGGAATGTGCAATTGCAGTTCTAGCAAGTGGGGTAAGGAAAGGTTCGATTCTGTAGAGAGAGACAAGTTTTTTATTAATAGTGTTGACAATTTGATTGATATGTGCATCAAACTTCAGGTTGTTATCAACTATGACACCCAGTAGTTTAGTTTGGGCTTCTGGGGAGATGATAGTGCCATTGTTAGCGGTTATGTTGAAGGATGGCGGGGGGGGGGGTCCTGCGTGTGGGGGAGAAGAGGAACAGCTTAGTTTAGTTGGGGTTTAGGATTAGATGTTGACTGGAGAGTCATTTTTCCACTGTACTGAAGGTATTTTGGGTTAATGTTAATAAAGTAGCTGGTGAGGTGTCAGAACAAATCAAGGTGGAGTCATCTGCATATAGAATGTAGGTAGCATCTGGGATGACTGAATGAAGGTCACTGATAAAGATGGAGAAAAAAAGGAGTCCTAGTATCGAGCCCTGGGCGACTCCTAATGTGATGGGTAAGAGAGATGATGATAGCTTGTCCTGCAGATAGAAATGAAACCATTGGAGTGCATGGTTGTTTAAGGAGAAGGACTTCAAGGTATTTATAACCATTTTGTGGTCAACCATGTCAAAGGCCTTGGACAGATCTAGAAAGAGTGCTGAGGATAGTTTGTTATTATTGCGGTTGTGGTTAATGACGTTAGAGAAAGACAGGAGGGCAGAAGTAGTACTGTGGTGTGGCTTAAAGCTATGCTGAAAGTTGGACAACAGCTTGCTCTGTGTGAGGAAGTGCATGAGCTGTGTGTGTACACACTTCTCCATAATTTTAGGTAGAGGTGACAGAATAGCTATGGGTCTAAAGTTTGACAGTTCAGTGGAACTGCCTCCTTTATGGAGAGGTATGACATGGTAGATTTTCCATATAGTGAGTACAGTAGCTTCAGATATAGCTCTGTTGATCAAGATTGAAATGGGGTATGCTATGGTGTGAGCAGCATTTTGCAGACAGTCTGCTGGGAGGAGGTCGGCAGCCAGGGTGTTGGGTCTTAGTTTCTTAAGAAGGGCATGAATACATTGAGTAGGAACAGGTTGGAAGGTAAAGTATGTTTGGGTACTGGGTGTGGCTACATTAGAATTAGAGCCATTGGGAGAGAGTTGGCTGGCTAGAGACTGGAGAGTCTCTGTGAAGAAGCTGTTGAAGTTATTAGCAATGTCTACTGGGGATTTTTGTTGGGAAGCTGAGGTGGCGGTTTGGCCTGGGTGGAGTAGTTTGTTTATTCCTGCTCAGAACCTTTGAGGTTTGTTTTGGTGTTTTTGCAGTAGATGGTAGTAGTGGTTCTTTTTGTCTAAGGTTTTGGATTTTTTGGTGTCATTCCTTAGCTGTCTGAGTCTTAGTTGATCAAGTGGGGCTTTTGTTTTTCGGTAGGTGACCCATGATTTGTTTCTGAGTGAAGTTTTGGTATCTTTAGAAAGCCACGGTGCAATATTAATTTTGGTTCTAATAGAGCGGCTGGGAGTATGGGAGTTAAGAAATGCAAGGAATTTGGTGTTAAAGTATGCTACTGCCTCATCTACTGGCCAGTTGCATGCCTTAAGTTTATTTTGAAACTTGGTGAGAATAAAATTCTTGTTGTTTCTTAATGTTTTATAGGTGGGTTGGTAGGAGCAGTCTACTCTGAGCTTGACTGCATAGGTGAGAGAGTGATTACTTAGGTCATCAGGCAAAGTGTCTGATTTATAGGACTGAAGATGGGTATTGAGTATCCAATCTGGGGTACTTTCCTTGTTATTGGATTTTCTTGTCCTGGTGGGTGAGGTTATGATTTGAGTAAATCCACAGAGGTTTATGTGGGTTGTGGGGGGTTCACAAGAGCAAGTGTTCCAGTCAATGTTGAAATCCCCAAGAACAATTGTTTCTTGGGGGGGGGGGGGTAGTTATTGGATGACCAATATAATAAGTCTTCCAAGGTTTCTGTGTTCCTCCCTGGGGGAATGTAGACATATTGTTTACATTTTTGTTTTTATTAATTTGTAGTTTTGAGATAAGAATTTCAGCATTATTGAACTGGGGTGGTTGTTGGTTGTCTATGCTGACAGATAGGGTAGACTTGTAAAGTATGGATACCCCACCACCCTTTCTGGTGCTACGGTCTAGTCGAAACATATTGTACCCTGGTGGCAGAATCTCATGGTCCTTGGTGGCAGGCTTTAGCCACGTTTCTGTTAGGCATAATATATCTGGGAAATAAGCAGCTAAGAGCACATGCAGGTGCTGAGTTTTGTTACTTATGCTCCTAATGTTTAGATGGCAGGCCAGCAGTGAGTTAGGTTTATTTGTTGTTGCTATGGTAGTAGGGGATATATTAGGGGGATTATGGTCAACAGGTGGGGATGAACCTGGGTTTGGGTGGATCTCGCCATCCTTTGTGAGTTTGCAGTGTATCCAGAGTATGAGTTTTAAGATTTGGTATAAAGTTTTGTAATACTGTCTAGTTTTAGGGCTAATGTAACTAGGTCTAGTAAAATGGTAGTATTTAGGGGTTAAGGAGATATGCATGAGGAGAGTGAGTAAGGGTGCATTATTATCTGTTGTAGATGGGATGGATGTTTGGAATTTAGGGTAGTGGAAACCTGGGTGACCCTGACATTCGTAGGAGGTTAGGAGATATGCGATGAGCAAGAGGGGTAGACGTAGAGCTAAGAAGACTATTTTGGGCGATATCATACCTACTGAATGAGACTTGAAACTTACGCAAAAGCAATAGTAGAGTTGGAGGACTGGTGGTGTCAGGTTGAGGGTGGTGCTGTTGAGTGACAAGTTGTTACTGATTGGTTTAAAAAAGTGGGGTGTGGTCTTGTGCCAATAAATGCACCAGGGGTGGGAGGAATTTGGGGGCAGGGTGGGGTGCAAAGCGAGGGCAATCGGAGCAGGGATAAACCCAGGGATGAACCAATGAGATAAGTTGAATGTAAGGGCCTAAATTCTGCACTCAGCACTTTAATGTTACTTGCACTCAGCACTTTACTTTTACTTATGTTTAGCAGGAAAGACAGACCAACAGTATACAATTTTGAGGATTTTTACAAGGGTTACTTGTTCAAATGTCAGACAAGTAAAATTTTCAACAGGAATCTATGTCTGAGTGAAAGCCAGAAAGGTACAAGGTATACCTGTAAAAAATAGGGTCAGAGAGACAAATGTAAGAGTCAGTGCACTTTTAGTTACAGGGGAAGAAGGCAAACACTCAAGTAGAAAAGAGCCCTATGGTTGACCAAAATGGTGACTTGCTTAATTACACAAGTACTGTAACAGAAAGCTAAATGAATGAAGATAAAACAAAGGCTGTAGCTGTAAGTGATGTACCCACACATGAACTGGGTCCAGCGATACACATATTTACAGGGACACTATAAAATGAAGTATTTATGATTACAGATTAAAAAGGATTATGGTACAGCAGCTAAGACTACATGGGAAGAGACTAAACAAATGATAATACAAAAACAAAAACTGGAAGCTCTTGTTTATGGATAGCAAGATATAAGCACAGAAAAATGCTTAGTTGCTTTAGTTTTATATGCAAGTCAGACATATTTGTATCAATCAGAGAAGAAGCTGTGAACAACAATGAATAAAGAGTTGAATAAATGTATTTGGGAGAGGAAGAGGGCAAGGGCCAAGTGGCATAAGTTGATCCTTCAAAAAGAACAAGGTGGTTTAGGATTACCTGATTTGAATGGATATTTTAGAGCCTTAAGGCTCATACACAAATACAAGCAGAAAGCTATAAATCAAAGTGGAAAATTATGATGATGAAATGGGGGAAGGCTCAAGAAATAAGGAGTGTATGAGATTTTGGATATAGGTCCATAAGCAGAACAGCAGCTGCCATAAAGAATATTATATTCATAAAGTAGCAGAAAGTATTCTAAGAACTAATCCAACATGAGAATGAAGAAAGGAAATCTTGCCGATAAGGGATGACTACAATTAAGGATACGGTGAACAGGCAAGGGGGGGGCTGGAATTTATTGTAGAAAATCTGCACAGTAACCAACATGCTGAGAGCAAATAACTACAGAGGGAAAGGCAATAGAATGAGAAGAGGCCAGGAAGACATTTGGACTGCAGGCTAGAGACGATCTTCTCTATCAGACTGACATCTGAGTATAGGCAAACAGAAAGGGATTGGGGAATCCTAAGTGAAAGACCTGCCCTGGTAGAGTTTTTTAGTTGAATCTACAACCGAAGCTACTCAAAAAAGGGATAATTAGAAGGGCATATAAAATACTGCATGATAACTATAGGAATCAATCATAGGAGGTTAGAAAAGATTGGGAAGAGAGACTGGATATGCAATTTACAAAAAAAAAAAAAAAAAAAGTGGGAGAACATGAGTATGTTATCTGGAGTCACAGAGACAGTACTAGCTAGAAAGGAAGGACCCGTATTTTACTCGACTCTTTTTGGCCCCAACAAAGGAAGACTCAGAGACCCATTCCTGACCTGCTCTACTAAAACAAGTTTCTAATTTTTCAAAGTTCAAAATGCTAACTCTGCAAAGCCTGTCATTTCCACCACTCCAGGCCCTTTGGTGTCTTTGGACCTAAAGGATGCATACCTTCACAGTCCTACTGCCAAGCAAGACAGGCAGATTCTCAGGCTTGTAGCAGATGGAAAACATTTCCAAGTTCACAACCCTGACTTCTGGCTTGCCTACTGTACCCAGTGTCTTCACTAAATGCCTAGCTGCACTGACTGCTTACTGCAACACAAATGGCATCCCTTAGTAACCTCTGCATAGGAGATGGTCTCTCCCTAGCTTAATTAAGGCAGGAAATTATCAGGGTTTTGGAATTCACTTTCTCCGAGACAACAAAGTGTGTCAACTGACCCTGTACTTCCAAAAAATTTTTTTGCATAAGACAGTATGATGTCTGGAAGTTTAGTAGAGGTTAAGACTGTGAGCTGCAGTTTCTGTGGTTCCTTCAGCCTTCCTTTGCCTACTGTGTGACCTTAAACGGGTCATGTAACCAAACAGTACTTGGATTAATTTCCAAATTTGGACTAGGCTGCTCAATGGTCCCCTGGACTGCAAACATAACTACCTATGTACCTCGCTCAGCAAGAGAGAGATACTCAGACTGTTGGTTACATGCACCCTGCATCCTAACGGTAAGCGTAGCCCACCAACACATAAGGAAGCTGGAGTGCTACTTAACCAGCAGATGATGTCAGCACACTCACAGTTCCTAAAGATCATCATCCCATTTCTTCCTTATGTCAGAAAAGAAATTGCATGGTACAATATACAGCACAAATTAAATCAAAGGATATCCTTTAGAGCACCGCAGCCGACCATGATTCTCACTACAGACTCCTCAGAGCCACACTGGGAGGGCCCATGTGGGCGCACGCTTAAGTTCAGAGAACTTCATATGGCAAGATGAGAAAAACATAAAAGAAATGATGGTGGTCATTCTAGCACTGATGGGCTTAAGACACATGTTCAAGGAGGAGGTCTCCCAGTTAATGACTGACAGCACCACTGTGATGTGGTAGATAAAATGAGGAACTCACACAAACCTTCTGTGCAGGCTGGCAATACAATTCTGGGAAACAACTCAAGGGGTGGGCATGACTGACAACAGCCAATATCACCTCTCAACAAAATATACTAGTAGTCAGGCTGACTGGATCTCCAGCAGACCCAAATGGATGCTAAACAAAAATGTCTTTCTGGACCTGATCAAGATATGGTGTTTGCCAAAAATAGACCTAGTTGCCTCTACCCTAAACAGGCAAATGAAACTGTTCTGCTGTAGGACAGCAAATCCAGAAGCTAGGAAAATTGATGCCTTTCCTCAGATCTAGACAGGTCTATTTTTTATGCATTCCTTGATCCACAGGGTACTCATCAAATCAAGGAAAGAAGTCCTTCTAATAGCCACCTTTTTGCCAGGGTAACATTGGATTTCTCTCCTCCACAACTAGGCAAGAGGAAAACAGGAAGTGTTGTTTCAGTGTCCAGATATTCTAACTCAAAACAAAGGGTCATTTCTTGCAATCCAATCTGGTCAGTCCAAGGCTGACAGTTTGGATGATTTCATACTGATGTTAAGTAGGCACATGTATTCTGAGGATTACTTAAGATCCTAAGGGAAGCTAGGAAACCAAACACTAGGAAATATTACTTAGCTGATTGGAAAGGATTCTCCATCTGCTGTTAGTCCAGGAACGTAGACTCAAACATGCTTAAGTGGCTAAAGTACTGAAATACCTGTCAGACCTTTACAAGACTGGCTTATCGTATGCTTAAATATATATCAGCCTACCTATCCATAGACCCACCCCTGCACTCCAGGTCTTCTGCTAAGGAGTTTGCCAGGGGGTCGTATACTGCCTAATAAAATACCCACATGACTATCTCATACTCTACTCATAACTATCACAACTCTAACTTACTTAAGTTAAGCATGATTCTTAGAACTATCTGAAACAAACTCCACAACAACCACATGTTGAGCTTTCTATTCTCCAGATACTTCAGTTAGCAATTAAACATAGCTAAATGAAGAAATAACTGACAATGAAATCAGTTCCCCAGGGTTTCATATACTGAGAGTAGATCGAAAACAAAAGGGACAAGGCAGCATGACAATTATCTATAAAACAAACTTAGAAATTACTCAAACCATCCAAAGTATTACATAATTCTACTCTCTCACCTCAAAGTCAACCAAAGAAAGGCCATATACATCTCACTGATCTTTATCCTACCAGGCAATAACATTAACAGTGCAGAAAATATCTTTTCTCTGGATGACTGACAACATCCACCAAGAAACCTGCATAAGTTGACATAAATACAGGCTCCCAGCCTGAACTGCAACAACCCCAAGGACACAATAATGATTTGCCTTTACCTAGCTGATTAATTCCCCCATCAGAAATAACAAAAATATCAACAAAGAATCCATACTCGACTGGATTCTAACAAATATAGCAGACAAGGTAAAATCCTCTATATGTTAACCAGATACAATCACTGAACATCTCTCAACCTATGTAATTAGAAAGCAGTTTAGCTCAGCCAAACATATCGTTCATAATCAAATAAGTAATCTAATCAGATACGACAAAGGAACATTTATCTCAGCCCTGACCCTCTACAAAAGCCTCACCTTTGTCCCTACCGAATGGCTCAATGCTATAGTCATCCCTCTCCATAAAGGAGGAGCGACTACAGACCCTGGAAATTATCGCCCCACTAGCCTGTAAGGCTATGGAGCACATCATTATGGACCTAATTAACAAGGATATAGGGAATCTCCAAACTCTAGATCCCACGCAATTTGGTTTTGTGAAAGGTAGATCATTCCTGCTCAACCTGGTTGACTTCTTTGAGTCCGTCACCAGAGAGGTGGATGAAGGTAAGGCAAGATCATACAGACTACCTCGATCTGGCCAAGGCCTTTGATACCATTCCTCATTCAGGAATTATTGATAAACTCAGCAAACTAGGCATCAACCCCTATATATCATTAGGTGGGTTGCAAATTGGCTCACAGATAGAACCCACAGTGTGAAAGTAATGGACTCCAAGTCCGACTGCCAACCAGTCACGAGTGGAGTCCCACAGGGATCGGTCCTGAGTCCTCTCCTGTTTGGCATCTACTTCTCAGAAGTGCAGGCCAACACGGGGGGACTCTGGCTGACCAAATTCGTAGACAACTGCAAGCTGGGAGCCATTATTAACTCCCCGAGTGATGCAGACATCCTAGAGAAAGGCTTCACTGAGACCAGTGACTGTTTTCGAAACCATGGCCTTAAGCTTAATGCCAAAAAATGTGTCATTATCTCCTTTGGGAAAAACTCAGCTCCCACTATTTACCACATCGATGGGAGCCCACTGAACACTGAAGGGGTTTATAAGAGATCTGGGGACACAGGATGACAGCAACCCCTCCTTCGACCACCACATTGCCACTGTAGTCAGAAAGTCCTTCTATTTGGCACATCTCATTACCAAAGGTTTTGCATCCAGGAAGAAAGAGGTCATCATTTCTCTCTACTCTTCCCTCATTAGACCAATCAGAGTATAATGTCCCATTTGGCATGTACCTCACTAGACACCTGCAATAGCTGGAGAGGCCACAAAAGTACCTCACAAAGAGGATCCTAGGCCTTAAACACATGTCCTGCACGAACAGACTCAAAAAAACTCCAGCTATTCTCTGTCTCATATCGTCTACTAAGAGGCGATTCTCTGCTTGACTTACAAAGCCATGTCTGACCCAGCTCTGTCAGAAATGCTACATCTAAAGAAATCCCAATCCCTCCACATCACATGCTCCAGAGACCTCAGCCTCATTATCACAATCAGCAGAACATGCTGGAGAGACAGGTTCATAACCCAGAGACTACCCATACTCTGGAATAGACTTCCCATACATGTCAAGCAGAGCAGGTCACCAGCCCTCTTCAAGTGAAATCTTGATGAGCGGATGGGAAATAGAAAGTTCACCCTGGGGATCACTCCAATGGCTCTACTTGATAGAGGTACTGGAAACTAATGATGGGTGGCATAATGCCAGGGCACTTCTATGGGCTAGGCTTGTAAAGCCTTCAGGCCCATTAGCCTAATACACACCTATGAACCTACGAATAAGAAGAATGCCCCTAGATGTAGCAGTCACCCACTTCAATTACACTCTCCCCAAAATTCTAAATGAATTAGCCCAGTCGGAACAAAAAGGGTAAAATCTAAAACACCACCATGGCTAACAAGAAAGACCATACATCTTATGCCACAAAGGGACAAAGCAAAGAAAGAATGGTATAAAAACGAAACAATCTACCTTCCAAAACTTTGGGCATCTCAGAAACCTCACCAAGCTCCATGTTAAAACAAAACAATTTTGCTACAACAATCTCCAAATTAAGTATCAAAACAATCCCAAATTAATCTGGGCATTTCTAAACAAACTAATACACCCAGGCCAAACTACCATACCCCATTCTACTACTACTAACAAAAATGATCCAATAGCTATCCAATACAATGACCAATTTATCAATACAGTACTTTCCCTGAGTAATGATAACCCCATTTTCCCCTTCTCACTGGTTTAGCAAACCTTAATCAGTCCTTTCAAATTTCCTGTGCCAACTTCAATCATAACAATGCTTCTAGCCAACTAAAACAACCATAGTTTCAAACAAACTTCTAACCAGATTTCTAAAAATGATTGCAGATCCACTAGCTTTTCCAGACTCCATTCTGATCATCAGGATTAGTTACTGAAAAACCTCCAGTCCATCTGGGAAAATCCTATATAATACCACTTCATAAAGGAGGTACATCAACTGAGTTAAACTGCAGAACCACAGTAACCCTACCACCTCTCTCAAAAAAAGAAATGTATTCATGCATAGATCATACAACACAATGTACAACACACCCCCTTCTAAAACCCAATATGGGTTCAGGTCCGACCACAGTAACACAGCAGTTCTCTCTAATTTCACTAAAACTGTTACTCAAAACAGAAATAAAGGCAATTTAATTCCTTCACTCTTTGAACTATTCAAAGTCTTGATATGGTCTTCCACAAGCTCCTATCTGAAGTTGCTAACTTAGGACTTTCACTCTCCCCCTTCTCCTGGATCTACACCAACCTATCCAATCAGCAGCAAGCAGTTAAATGGCAACAGGATCTCTGGGAAATTTCAATACGTCTCTGTCAGGGTTCCTCAAGGATCAGTACTCTGGCCTCTTCAATTTAACATCTTCATAAAAAACTTCATACTGCAACTAAACTGGCCACTCTCATACAACATGCAGACAATTCCAACCTCAAATGTTCTGCTTCATCCATAAGTAAATTACAGGAACTCCGTCAACAGTCTTTCAGTGACATCTACTTCTCAATCTTACCCACTCCACTCCCAAAAAAATAGGATCAAAGACAACTTGACAGATACTGACAAATGTACCTTCGCATCAGCCTGTCTTCTTCCATCACTACTCTATGCCTCCCTAATATTCACAATCACCACCTACAATACTAAATTGTCAGCCTATCACACACCGTAGGTAAATTTGCACTCAGTCTTGCATATAAAACACTTCAGTGCCTGGCATTAAAACTAAATTGTCTCAAGCGTCTAAACCAGCTTAGCAACTCACAATCACCAGACACAATCCATTATAGTCTCCAAACAAATGCTTAGCACTACAGAACACTTTACAGTATTATCATCCAGCCAGAAATACCTGCTTGTGCAACAAATTACTACTATCAATCTAAACAACATTTGTGGAAACTCTCTCTAGTCCCACTATGTATCAAACACTGGAACTCAATCCCACCCCCATTACTTAAAGGGGGCAGAGATGCTAAACACATTCAAATTTTTGATATCCACATTAATCTAGCTATTAAAAACACTCACAGACTCCACAAACACAAGTCCTACTTGACCCATACTGCTAGGACCACAATTGCTCGCACTCACTTGCTCTCAGCATTACTCTATGCATCCCCAATACTAACAAATCTATCCAAAAAAAAAAAAAACAGCAAACTGGCAACCTGCTATAATCAAATAGCCAAATTTGCTAATAACTCATCTTTTAGAACCCATCACTGTCATAACCAAAAGCAATTGGACTGGCTTGAACTGCCAAATTTATTAATCTACAATCAACTTATCACTACTTATAAGCGCCTCTCCCACCCAAATAAAATACCAGCTTTAAACAACCTAATTCACCAGTATTCCTGTCCTAGGCTACTCTGCTCCACAGATAAGTTACTATTACAGTTACTAGATCACATAACCATGCCGGTGACTCCCTCTACTCATCTTGCATATCCAAAATTTGGAACTCCCTGCCCTGGAATCTTCTCTATCCAAATTTAAGAAATCTATCAAAAGCCATCCCAGCTACAAATGGTTATGTCCCTGCTCCACACCTGACTAACTACAGTCCTGCTCCACTCCTGCTGCTACTCTTTCCTCAAACACACAGTCTCCTGATATGACTGTTTAGTCTTATCAATACCATATTCAGATGCATGATGTGGCTCTAAATAGGATATTTAATATACTTGATTGTTAGTACATATATTGATCATTGTATATGTCTTTGTAAGAAATTAATAATTTGTGCCCATCTATATTGTCTGGTTGAATTTACTAGAAAAGTACAGTTTTGTACCTACCATAAATGTAGATGTTCGAAGATCCACATTGCTGCAGTCCTTACACTTGGGTAGTCCGCTGTCCTCGGTCGGCCCGAATATCAAAGTATTAGGCTGACGTCGGTCAAGGCGCTTAAGACTGACATCAGGATGTCAGGGTACAAATGCGCATGACCGACGTCATATCCCCAGTCTTTTCTTGCCCCAGATGTCAGAAGACCCTAAACAGAAAGGTCAAAACCAAAAGACAGCAAAAAACAACCAACCACCCTTGCACTAATCATATGAACAATATATACAATATGTACAATATTTACAACCCAAACCACACAACCGCCTCTAACAACAGAGGGGAAGGAGGGAGGGTAAATTGGACTGCAGCAATGTGGATCTTCGAACATCTACATTTATGGTAGGTACAAAACTGTACTATGTTCTTCATCTCACATTGCTGCAGTCCTTACACTTGGGTAGAATCCCAAAGCAGAGGTAAGGGAGGATGGCAAAACTATAAAGTAGTAGGAGCTGCCAAAATGCCCTGTAAAATAGCAGTGGCAAACCCAGCCCTAGATTTAGAGTAAAGTGGAAGGTGGTAATGCTTAGAGAAAGTATGCACTGAACTCCAAGTAGCTGCCTCCAAAATATCTTTAGTTGCCACCCCCCTTAAAAAAGCTGTAGAAGTGGCAGTAGCTCTAGTGGAATGAGGCCTAATCCCAGCTGGAATCTCCTTACCATGATGGGAATAACAGAAAGCAATACAAAACCCAATCCACTTAGAAATAGTTTGTTTTGACACAGGCTTGCCCTGAGAACCCAAAGCAAAAGAAACAAACAACTGCTGAGACTGCCTGAACCCTTTAGTTCTGCTCAAATAATATCGCAACTGCTTGTGTATATCCAAGGTGTGCAAAATCTTTTACCCTTTATTTTGGGGGTTTGCATAAAAAGTAGGCAAATGAATAGTTTGGTTTAAAGCCACACTAGAAACCACTTTAGGCATAAAGGAAGGATTAGTACGTAAAGATACCCTATCCTTATGGAAAATTAAGAAAGGCTCAACTGCCATAAGGGCCTGTAATTCAGAAACCCTTCTCGCAGAGGTAATGGCCAACAAAAAAGCAGTCTTCCATGATAAATATTTCAACTCGGCAGTAGCTGCAGGCTCAAAAGGTTGTAGAGTGAGTTTCTCCAACACAAAATTGAGATCCCAAGCAGGAGTAGGAGCTCTACGCGGGGGTCTTATATTCTTTGCCCCTCTAAGGAATTGCTTAAACAAAGGATGAGAAAACAATGGTGGATCACAGTCATAGTGAGCAGAAATTGCTGCAGCATGAATCTTAATAGAAGAGAAGGACAAACCTTTGTCCAGTAACTCAGCAAGATATTGAAGAGCCACACTTAAATTAGGCTTAGCAACATCAAATTCCTTTGCTGCACTCCAAAATAAAAATCTCTTCCATTTATCTGCGTATACTTTCCTTGTACTAGGCCTTCTGGCCTCCAAAATAACATTCAAAACTTGCTGCGGAAGCTGAGACCCTCCAGGGTTTAAAACAGAATATGCCAGGCTGTTAGATGAAGAGTGTGAAGTTTGACATTGAGTAAATGACTGTTCTCTTGAGACAGCAGGTGTGGAATCGAAGGCAAAGGCCATGGAGGCTCCCGAACCAGACTTCTCAGTAATGGGTACCAGTGCTGTCGAGGCCAATCTGGAGCTATTAGAATCATCTTTGGCTTGTCCTGTCTGACCTTTAGGAGTACCTTTGGGAGGAGAGGCAGAGGTGGAAAGGCATACACATGAAGATTGCTCCAATTGAAAGAAAGAGCATCCACTTTCCAAGCTGTGGGATGAAACCTTTTTGTGCAAAACTTTGGCAGCTGGTAGTTTAGTGGAGAAGCGAACAGATCTATGTCTGGAGTTCCCCATGACACTGTCAATTTCTGAAATACATGAGGATCCAATTTCCACTCGTGGGGATCCATAATCCGTCTGCTCAACACATCTGCTAAGGAGTTCTGTGCTCCGGCAGAAACCTTGCCTGAAGATTGAGCTGTAAACTGAGAGCAGTCTCCCACAAAATCATTGCTTGTCTGCATAGAGGATAAGAATGTGTTCCCCTTGCTTGTTGATGTACCACATGACAGTTGTGTTGTCTGTTAGAACCAACACCTGCCCTGGAAGAAGTAAATCCTTGAAAGCTATTAATGCAAATTGGACTGCTAACATCTCCTTCAAGTTGATATGTAGATGTTGTAGTCTGGCAGGCCACGTGTCTTGTATCCACTTTCCATTTAGATGAGCTCCCCAAGCTTTGTCTGAGGCATCTGTCGTTAGAATCTGACTCGCCTCTGGCGGGTCACAGAGAGTCCCTTGTTTAGGTGACATTCCTGAGCCCACCACAAAAATTCCTTTTGAATGCAAGGTATTATCTGAATGACAGTGTCCATATCTTGGCAGTGCTGTGTCCATACATTTTTGAGATACCATTGTAGCTTCCTCATATGCAGTTTGGCATTGGGAAGCACCAGAATACAAGATGCCATGAACCCCAAGGCTTGAAGGACTGTCCTTGCAGTCAGCCTGGACTGATGAGACAATTGATGGAAGTAAAGGGAAAGATTCTTTTGTTTGTCCGGGGTCAAAAAGGCCCTCTGGGATGCTGTATTCAGTCTCACACCCAGAAAGCACATGTCTTGAGAGGGTACTAGACTGGACTTTATTTCGTTCACAGAATACCCCAGGCATCTTAGCACTGCTATCACATATTGCAAATGATGAAGAAGCTCGTCCTTTCCTTTGGCCAGAATCAGGCAATCGTCCAAATAAGGATAGATCTGTATTCCTTTTAGCCTGAAGAAAGCTATCACTGGAGCCAGAACCTTTGTGAACACTCTGGGCGCAGTAGATAAGCCAAAGGGCAATGCAGAGAACTGATAATGAGAAGTCCCAGCTCGAAAACGCAGATACTTCCTGCAACTTAGCCTGATAGGAACATGAAGGTAAGCCTCCTTGAGATCCAGAGTCACTATCCAGTGATCTTTGCCCAGCAGAGGTAAAAGCTGTTGTAACGTCAACATTTTGAACTTGGGAATGTCCAGATAAGTGTTGAGGATAGATAAATCCAAAATTGGTCTCCACGTGTTCCCCTTCTTTGGTACTAGGAACAGGCGAGAATAAAATCCTAGGCCTACTTCTGGCAGAGGGACCGGCTGTATGGCCCCTATTTGCAGCAGCAGAGAAATTTGTTCGTGAGCCTCTAGTCTTTGCTGAGGAGGAACGTCTGGCATGCCTTTGAAAGGAGGCAAGGTATGGAAATAAAACCTGTAACCTTGGTGTATAATATCCAATACCCATCTGTCCTGGGTAATTAAACTCCAATTTTCTTTGAAGAGTGCCAACCTTCCTCCCAAAGGTGCTGCCAGACAAGAAGGCTCTGGCAGCTGAAAAGGTAGGTCATTGGACCTGTTTACGAAAGGACTGGCCCCTGCCCTCATCCGAAGACTGTGCAGGTGACCTCCCTGTTCTAGGTCTGAAAGAGCCCTGAGCTCTACCCCTACCACATCTAGATCTTCCCCTAGACTATGAATCATAAGAAGGGTACGTCCACCCCTTAGCAGGCCAATTCCTACTAAACTTCGGAGGCTGAACTTGCAAAAAATCTTTAACAGTCTGCATAGACTTAGCCTTGTCTTCCATTTTCTTTAAAACTGCCTCCACAGGTGAACCAAACAATACATCAGACTGTAAAGGAGCATCTAAAATCCTTGTCTTAACATGGTCAGATAAGTTCTGATCCCTCAGCCAGGCGTGCCTGCGAAGAAGTGACCCAGTGGCAGCCACCCTAGACGAGGCCTGTACAGCATCAAATCCACATTGTAAAGAATGCTTACCCACCTGTTCAGAAACATGTACCAAATCTTGTAATTCTTTACACTCAATGCCTTCCGCCAGAGCATCTACCTTAGACTTCAATTGAGAAAGAAGATAGTTTTGATATTTCAACATGTGAAACTGGCAATTCAAAGCCCTCATAGCTAAGGTGGAAGAAGTATAGACTTTCTTTCCCCATCTATCCAAAGCTCTGGCCTCTATCTGGAGGAACCGGATTTTTTACCACAGAGGCCTTGACACCTTTAGGTCCCTGACTAACTGTTTCTGGGTCGCCCTAGGACTCTTATACAGATATTTATGAGCTTCAGGCACCCTGTAATACCTGTCCGGTTTAACAGGAGCAGGAGGCAAAGAATCAGGATTAAGTGAAGCCTCTGCAAACACATCTTCCACAACATCCAGAAGAGGTGGTATAGCCAAAGGCCTATGCTGGGGTAAAATCAAAAATTCCCTAAGCCTTTTCCTGGAATCAGAGAAGTCCTGACCTTCCCACTTAAAATGTTCCCTCATGGAATGAAGAGTCTCTGAAAAAGAAAAATCCTCTGGAGGAGAAGCAGAAGGAGTAGAATCATCCACATCAGAATCAGAATAAGGAGAATACTCCTGCAAGTCTTCAGCCGAAGACTCTGAAACATCCGAAACCTGCTCAAAACTCCCCAACTCTGGTTCCACCCTAGGCCTCTTATCAGGAGGGGGCAAAGAACCTCTAATCAAAGTAATTAAATCTTCTGCCATTTTGAGCATGTGCTTCTTGGGCACAGATCCTGATGAACTAGGAGTGACACCAACAGAAGCTAAACCTGGCCTGCCTCTGGGAGAAGCCTTGGAAACAGAAGGAGAGGGCCTAACCACCCTAGGAAGGGAGGGGAGTACAGTAACCTGAGAAGCCCCTTCAGCCTGACCTGCCTCCTGAGAGGCCACATCCTGCAATATCAAAGTCTCCCCCTGGGACTCCAGAGAAGCCTCCGGTGGAACCACCGGTTCCACTGACGCCTCTAAAGAACCGGCATCCGGTACGGACGACCCTTCTTGCCTGGGTTTAGCTGCTTTGTCTTTGCGCTTCTTCGAAGAAGCAGGCGTCGGAGCATCCGACGGCATATTGTAATTGCACCGCTTCCCGAAGACCAACCTGGCACAATCTAACCTTCGCTTAATAGTGCGCTTATTAAACTTAGCACAAAAGCGACACCCAACAACGTCGTGCTCAGGCCCCAAACAAGGAATACACAAAGTATGATAATCTCTATGCGGTATCTGCTTCCCACAAGAAATACAGTTATTCACTTTTTCTGACATCCGGTAAACCACTGAGGCAAGAAAAAACTAAAATATTCCCCAACGGGGTACTTAGCCAACTTTGACTCGGTCTGAAACTCCGAATTCGAAAAATTTCAGAACGCCGAACGGCACTTGCAACGCTGCTTCTGCATCGGACCATGCGGCAAAAAAGACTGGGGATATGACGTCGGTCATGCGCATTTGTACCCTGACGTCCTGATGTCAGTCTTAAGCGCCTTGACCGACGTCAGCCTAATACTTTGATATTCGAGCCGACCGAGGACAGCGGACTACCCAAGTGTAAGGACTGCAGCAATGTGAGATGAAGAACATCAAGTAAAATATATTGGCTGTATGTCTTGCATATGTGTTTCTTCGGAGCTTTTCTCCCCGGGCCTCCATTGAAAATGGACATGTAGCCAGTTGGACTATCCCGGTTAACAAATGTAAAATAAATAAATAAATAAATCCCTACTTAAAGAACACTTATACCAAACTTGGCACTGCCTTTAGACCAATCTAGTCAGTATCTCCAACATCTGCATTGCTCTGATCTACTTTAGTATATCTGCCTCCATCTTTTTATTTTACAAACCACACTGGTACTTTTCTCTCTCTCACTTCTCTCATGCACTGACAAATCTTACTACTGTCTGTATGCCTTTTTCATTAAATCTCTTCCTTTAGTACTAGGGTCTCCTACCTGGCTTTAACCTGGTCAAGAATTATCTAAAGATGACATGGCCAATATACCTTTTATACCATCAATGTCCCTGCATACTGTTGTAAGCATGTCAACCAAGAGGCTAGGGTGAAAGAACTGCTCTGGAAATCAGGCCCAGCTAATCGGGTTATCTGCAGGCAGGAATCCTAAAAGTGAAGACTTCTACAGTACATCTACTCAAACATATATTTATTAAGCTCCTAACACAACTGCATTTTTTATGACAAAGAACTAAACCCAATGGTGTACTATTACTATGAAGAGTATGAAACAGTAAAGGTTGTGTTTAGACACTCACCATATGTCCAAATCTCCAAGAAAACCTCAAGCAACAATTTATAACTTTATTACTACCTCCACCTTCAGAAAGAGAATCCAGTAAGGTGTTTGTAAAGTAGCCCTTCTTCAACAGAGAGGATAATCAGGATTTCTCAGGTGTGCCATTTGCTAGAAGACAAAGGCAGAGTTAATTTTCAATTTCCCATTGGTTCTTTCCTGGATGTCTAAAAAAGGAAGGCAGGCCAAAAGGCAAGAAAGGCTATAAGGAGAGCTGGTGGTCTTCAGATTTTCCAACACAAGGGGAGTAGGAAGTCAAATTGTTATGATACCCTACACATAATGTTCCTCTTCAATTTTCACAGGTTCTTTCCTGGATCTCTGAAAAGGAAGAAATATTTCAGGCCAATGTAAAAAAGAAAGAATAAACAAATCCAAGACTGGTAATGAATGGACATGAAAAGAAATCTAGCCCTTAGGTGGTACAACAAATGCCAAATCTCAAATTCTGCTTCATATATAATCCTGGCAGGCTAAGTGAAAGTCAGCAAGACCTGCGAGACAAGACTTCACCTCAACTCTCATTAGGAACAATTTCATGAACCAAGCATGCAGATACAAGGAACAAAGACTGAAATGGGAAAAGGGGCCTTAACTCTATTGGAGTGTGGGGGGAGTATGTCATAGCCAAAATGGAGCAATCGATATCATTCTACAAGTGCATTCATAGGCTTTAAAAGGAACCTCTAAAAAATTAGGAAAGCATGGATGAAACTTATACTAGAAAATGGAGACAAAGAAGGCTGAAAAAAAGGCTCTACATTCTGTCCTTAGAAAACAGCTATGTCTTCAAAAAGTGCCATTTTCAAAAGATGGCTAAGATGACATCTCCCAAGATACCCACTTATAAATTAGAGTGAGCGAGTCAGCTGCACCACTAGAGAGCACCAAGAGAGGTTGAACTAACAGAAACATTATCGACCATGCTGAGGCTGTACAACCCCAAGCACCTCTTTACATAGGGCTCAGGACTTCATTCTTCCCTACCAGCCTACACAGCACATGGCTATCCTGTTGTTCATCTAAATTAGAATGTTATCTCGGAGATAAAGATGCTGGGATGTCTAGGACACAGTATTTAAAGCTCAAGCACAGCGATAAAAAAAAAGGTTTCCTCTGCTATGGCAAAAGCTTAACTATGACACAGATGGCTAACAGCTTGAGAGCTGGAGAAGCCAGGTGGAAGAGAGTGGAAGTCAGCAACTGTGGCTGAAAAAAAAACAGTACCCCATAGACAAACTACTAAAAACCACCAATGGAGATTTGTAAAACAGACTAGGATGAGGGAAGAGACAGAAAGACTGACCTCAATGGAATCTATGATTTCAGTTAACTATGGTTGAAGAATTTAGTGTATTCTGTGCATATGGTCAGGAAGGCTGGCACAGTGGCCGCCACTATGCGGTCATGAAGCTAAAAGATTTAACCAGCTGAGGTAATGTACCAATTCAGACTATTCAACATGCATACCAACAAAGAATGTTCCCTCCCCTGAGAGAGAGAGAGAAAGATACTCCCTTAAATGCTGTCTGGAACTACATTCTCAAACTGAATCTTCTTTGTGGGACTCAGACACAGACTTAAATTAGCCTCACAGGTGCTTGTCAGGATTTCTCTGATGACACATGGGTTCAGTCATGCAGGTTAGTGAAGACACATATTCCCTGCTGCCACGGAGTTGCCCCAGTGATAGTTAAGCGGTTGATAAAGCTATGTTATGCAAAGTGAACAAACCGAAAGGCATTCAGTGCACACCATGATCCTCAGAAATGGCTTTGGAATGCAATGAATGATGAAGTGGGGGTAAACACCCTGAAGATCAAGGGTGTAAAACCAATCTTCTGAAATGAGGAGAGGAAAAAATGTTAGCATGCATCTTTTACTTTCTGTACTCTACAAAAAGGTTCAGACCTTTAGGTTCTCAATTCGTCAGACACCAACACATTTCTGTATGAGCTAGAACCATAGGATATATAACCATAGCACCCTCAATCGCCCCCCCCCAAACCAAGGCCATAAGCATACGTTCTACGCAAAAAGGGAAAAGCATGCTTTAACTAGCAGGCAGGGAAAGAATTCCTAAGTGTCTACTGGCTATTGCATTTGAGGAATAAACTGGTTCTGTGTGATGGTCCTCCAGTGTTCACCAAGAAAGTACCACCCAGAAACATCTAGTTTGGTATTCACTGGATGATCCCACAACACCATCAATCCATGGTGAGAGTTCCTCAATATTTTCTCATTTCAAAAGAAAAAAAGAATGAAACTCAATTTTTTTTCTTTTGTTTTTTTTTTCTTCATCTGACAGAAATAAGCAGACATCTGTCACTTATGACAGTGATAAAAATGAATGGACAAGCTTAACTTCTATTTGGTGCTTTTTCATCTAGGACAGCCTTTGCCTCACCTCCAGGACAGAGAGGATGGGCTATGAAAAGGATCAATAAGGGCATTATTCTTGAGCACCTGGCAAAATCATAACACTTGCAGCCACGTGTGACACATCAAGGTCACATCTACAGGAGCTATCCTAGGCTGTACACCTGCAAGATCACATATGGTCATAAGGGCCAAGCAATTGTTATGCTAGCATCTTAACCATCTTCTAGAGGCAGTCTTGTAACTCATCATTCTCCAAAGTGCCCGGTGTTAAAGTCATCTCATTAAGCGTAAGACAGCAAACAGCAACACTTGTCACATGTTATTCAGAGATAGAGCTACAGACCCAGAAAGTGAAGCGGAATACATATAAGCTTCTATGACTCAATGACAGAAATCAGAAAGATATTTTGACTTTCCAAGGCAGTCTCACATAATGACAAAGTAAAGGAAGGGTGCCAAATGAAAAAAGAGAACCACTGAAGAGGAAGTAATTTACCACTGACCTAATAAGTGGACTATCTAGATCACCAGTGTTATGATGAATGTTTAGAGCAGGCAACTTGGTGTTATAAACCCTGGACAGAGTTAAGACAAACATAAATACTTAAGAATGACCGTACATTTGTTCTTGGCCTCATCTGCAAATCTCACCACTTCACCAATGGTCCAAAGGAAGGAAGGACTCTAATTCAGCATCTTAAAAGAGTAACCAAAAATGCTAGAAGCACAAGGAAAGGATCCAGAAGCCTCAAGAGACCATGCTGCCATGTGCAACTCACACAGCACAGTAAGTTTAGTGGAATTCAGTGTGTGGAGGCATGTTTCACTAGGGAGGGAGTTCATGTACAGCTGGGGGGGGGTGCTGTCAGGGAATAGTGTAGGCTGCCATGTAGGACAGACAAGCAGGCTCACTCCCTGCCATCCAACTTTCTCTGTAGACGAGCTGATTTGGGATTCCCAAGCAACAATGAATGGTCAGTAGGGTTCTCGCATATGGCTACTGCTACCGCAGAATGAATGAATTGGAAAAGTGTAGGTGGAGGAGTCATCAGTCTTGGTGTGGGTGGGGGGGGGGGGGTTAAAAAAAAGAGAGAGACAAGTTTCGCCTTATATATTCCCCTTATTCTCAGAAAATGATGGAGATGCTAAAACTGTACAAGATTTTATGCCTGAATTCTCCAGCATTCGCAAAGTACAACTTTCTCAGTCTGGATATTATGTGGATAATCCTAAAAGTGTGTTTAACTTCTATCACCTCTTATTTTCCTCTCCCTTGCATTTCAAATTACAAAAATATATCTGTTTAATAAACTGTTTCAGCAAGGAAGCCCAGAGAGGGGTGGTCTCTCAGCTTGGGTTTTAAAACTGTTTATGGTCTTTATATGAAAATTGAGTGCACACATCATTAAATGTTTCCACCAGCTTGGAAAACACTTTAATTGCCATTTTTCCAAAGCCCCTTCTAAAGGCACACCTTCAGGTTTTTACCTCACTTTATTACTTTCCTTGCTCTCCAAAGTCTTGGAAAATGTAACTTATTAACACAGTTTCACCTCTAAAATAAGCATCACTAAAACCACATGTAATGCTATTCTTAATGTCACAGACAGTGGACTCTTAACGCGTGTCCTTTTCCCTGATTATATTAAAGTACTTGGCATAGTAAACTATGCACAGCTTCTCACCTCTCGCTTACTCTACAAGATAAGCTGTACCCAATGGACTGTGAACTTCGCTAAAAGCTACCTAGGTAACAGAGAATTCCAGATGAAACTGGGATCCAGGATTTCATCTTCACATGTCAGCATAGGACTGCCTCAAAGATTTCTACCTGGTCATCCCTCCCTCCCGAACTGTACATTAACTCCCTCCATAATGACACTAAATCACCATATTATCTTTTATGCCGACAACCTTGCGGCATGCATATCACACTAAGCTCACCATGAGATCATTGAAAAAGATCAGGATGACTTGGACAAACTTCAAAACTGGTTTAACAATAAACAACTGTTAAATCTGAATAAATCAAACTATGCTTTTTAGCATGCCATCTAAATGGACCACAATAATGCAGTGGGGGTGCTACTAAAACAAACTCCTCATTCTAGTACTTGGGAATGATACCGGACCCCGAAATGGTCAACAAGATGTTACAAAGCAGCAGGAAAACTTAAGACTCAACCACTGAAACACAATCAGCTACAGGTAGGTTGCTTTGATGTGAAAGACAGAATACACCTCAATTTCAAAACCAGAATCTCAGCAAAAAAAAAATTACAAAACCCACAGTTATTTTCCAACAGAATCTATACCCAAAAATAGGAACATTATCATGACACTCTAAGGACAGCAAACTGGTTGCCTATTAAAAACTTAAGCATCCTAACCACTATCCACTCTTAGCTCTTAAACTCCTAAACTTACCCCAAAGGATGCACAGAAGCCAGAGACAAATGCAGCAAAAATGATTAAAAGTCAAACAAACAAATTAAAAAAATAGTGACTATTAAGTTTCAGTTCTCAGCTTAAAGACTTTGAATGAGCCACCTACAATAGACAGTGTACTAATCTCAACCTCTTTAGAGCACTGTTGGCTACCTGTGTCAAAGACAAATCTTTATGTATACCCCTCATCTCACTTCTCTTCAATTCACTCCATCTGTAAGCTTAGTTTCTTACTATATCTTACTCCAAGTTTCTATAAATGGCTTGATCAATTCACCTCTTAATATGATTACTGTTCAGTAACTAGTACTATGAATTTAGGCAGACAGAGACAGCTACTTAATTTCTGCCGATTTCACTTTATTCCCACAAGACTTGCTTGCCTACCTGCTTGTTTACATTTTTATGCCCCATACAGAACTTGAAATGTGCCCACATGATCAGTTTATTACCCCAGTATACATACATACGTACATGAAGAATCCAACACAGTCTTGCCGGAGCCTTAAATGAAGTGGGAAAGGACTAATGAGGCACCAGAGCACATTAGTGACACTTCTGAGGAGAAACACTAAACGACAGCACAAAGAATTTGTTAGAGATACCATCTGTATGGCTCATCTGGGTGCAGAAGACAGAGATCCGGACCATCACAGCAGAGTACCTATTTACTGAATCAAGGTCTCTGAATCGACAGTCCTGGAATAATGAGACTAAATGAAGGAAAATGTGGACTTACATAGACAAAGTCTGAGATCAATGCTTCTTGACGCATTTCCTTTTGTCTCAAGTATGGCAGTCTTGGAGTTGGTATATATCAGTTCGGGGATGTGGGGCGCTTACCCTCCCCCACATACTAAGGGGCATGGGGGCTTGCCCCCTGCAAAGACAACTTTAAAGAAGAAAAGCAGTCTCTAACATTCACTGTTCTCCTGTGTTTTTTTTTTTTTTTTTTTTTTTTTTTTTATTAATTATTCCTGGGTTCGCACTTACAAGTCTTGGCATTATAATAGTAGCCCCTTGCTTCTCTCTGGACTCAGAATGAGGGATTCTAGGAGTCCAGATCACCATCAACACTTTCACGGGGACAACAGGGTACAGGAGAAATGCTGCTTAGAAAGAGAAAGGGAATCATCACATTTGGAAGAGGACCTTTTTCAGGTTGATGATTCACTGGCGGAAAGGTAATGTTACAAAGGTGCTCAGATGTGGATGAAGGGTGGTGCTTTTCACTTCATAAGTAATCAGAGAATAGTGAGAATGGGGAAATATATCACCTGTTTCCATGACACTGTCTCAGACAGCAGGACTTTCAAAGGACTGTTTTTCTTCTAGTTACTGGACAAATGTAATAATGATTTCTGCAAGCAAAACTTTGGCATCTTTGTGTGTACCTGGGTGTCTAAAGTGGGAATGTGGATGATGCAAGCAGTCTTCTTCTCAAGGAATGTGAGCCACCAAGATGAATATGTGGAAAGCCAACACTAAGTGCCAGAGTCCAAGTGTACAGCAAAAGGAAACTGGCATTAACGGTCTTCTTCAGGTGCTACAGCACAAACTGTGTATCCAACATAAACACTCTGTCACAGTCATAAGGTCACAGAGAACAGCTCATAAGTGAGTTAATGTGTAGTACAAATATCTTGGACAAGAAGGGTCTGTAAATCTATCATATCCGTCCGGACATCTCAACTCTCCTAGATGATAATCATTGTCAACCACTGCCTAAAACATGAAGAGAAAAACTGGTAGCTAACCCGCAGGATGAAAAAGTCACTCAAGAATGCATTGTTTACTGGCAACTACTCAACACTAAAATGAGATGCGGCAGGTGGTGATAATTCTGAAAACCCTGGCAATGAATGGGCAGGTGAGGGATGACTGTGTCCTAGATGTCTTGGAAGAAAATGCTTACTTCCAATCGCAACAGCTTATTTAGGAATATATATGTCTGCATTCTGTATTGGTACAAAGGTAATCAAGAGGGCTCGAGTGAAGTCTGGTATACCACCTATGACCCAGAGGGTGGCAGGGCTAACAAGAAGCAAAGTACAAAGGATTAATCTACATAAAATCATTTTAGCTAGCAGAGCTAAGAGACTCTCTCTGATACCCTCAGTGTGGGAGGAATAAAGACCCTTTGTTGGAGTTTCCTGCGAACATTCGTCCAACTACCTACTTAACGGAATAAACTACTGGAAACTTCAACTGAGAGTATTTATTCCTCCCAAGTGATTTTACCTGGATTAGTCCGTTATTCTCTGTATTCTGTACCATTAGGACATACAGACTGTCATAATGACTTGTTCCTAAACCCATCAGAAGGAAAATTATACAAGTGAATGCAAATACTCACCCCACACTGCCCCTCTGTTTTAGCTGGAAGGTTTGATCAGTACTGAATCAATATTTTCCTGCCAGAGGAAAATATCTAAAAACTAGGAAAAGTGCAAGGTCTGAGGCCAAACATCCCTGAGAATGGGCCAATGACAAACTGTCCCACTGCAAAAATATTAAAAGACATGGTATTGCCAAGGCCACCACAACCAATTCAAGCACTTTCTGAACACAACTGAAAATAAAAAAAAATGTTGAAGTTAACTACCTTGTATTGGAAACTGCACACAGAGCAAAGCACAGGATCCCCTTGCACTACTAAGTACTTCTGTATGAAAAACAAGTACTATCACGACTACAGTTAATGTTTGTGGAAGTTCAGTGGCCCACTGGTGCAGAGGAAGGACTTGGCACCACCTGATACAAAATGTTTCAGCTGGTCTGCAAAGCAGACATGCTCTGCTGAGCCGCTTCACACAGTACACAGGGAAATGCTCAACCTCACCTTGAAGCAGATGTTTTTTCTAGATTTCCTATTGCATAAAAATAAAAATGTGTGCTTACAGCACCAGAAGCAATGAAAAAAGCTTCAGCAACTTGATGCACAGTCAAACATCATCAGTCCACTACCATCCTTGCTAATCACCCATTAAATGAGCACTACATGGCAGTCTTTGTATGAAAAGGGAGCATTAATTGCATGAATAGTTAACAAAGGGTCAAGATATTCAGCACCTGGAAAAAATAAATGAATCAGCTATTAGGAAAATAATGCCAAAAAATTCACATTAGAATTAGTTATGTTTAGATACAACAAAAAAGCCTTAACCAAACCCCAGACAGATCTGCAGGAACATGGAAACAAAAGCCTACAGACTGGCCACTGTGAATATTATGTGAAGTCTGAATGTACTCAGATCCACAGCCCCTCTGAATTGCTCTAGATCATCTCCAGATCTCTGACCAGAGGCATCCACTCTGTTGCACTCTCTTGGAGAAAAAGACAGGTCTGAGCCAATTACCCTGGTCAGTCTGACTCATCTCCAAAGGGAAGGTAGTATATATATGTGTGTGTGTATATATATATATATATATATATATATATATATATTTTTTTTTTCATTTGACGGAAATTCATTTGACTGAGACCAAAACACAAAGTTCAAAAGACTGAAAACTCATTTGACTGAAACTCATTACACTGACACATTAAAGTAAAAGGTATACGCCCTTTTCCCCACTGTAGTATGATCCTGGAGTACTTAGTTAGGGGTGTGGGGGGTCAGCCCCCCACATTGGGGGGAGGGCAAAGCCCCCCCACATACTTTATACATTTTAAACCATACACATGGATATTTATAACTGCAATGAATAACTCTTTGCAGAAAACAAAATTTACCAAAACTATGCGAGGGCTTTCGCCCCTGACACCCACCAAAGTGCCCCCCACACCCCTCCTAACTATATATACTAACTCCAGGATCTCACTACAGTGGGGAAAAAGGGCATATACCTTTTACTTTAATGTGTCAGTGTTCTGTTCAGTTCTGGTAATGATACTGTGAGAGAGGATGCTAAGATTTTCTAAAAAAGTTCTGTAGCACATTTTTTATTTCTCTCAAGAACTCCTCAAAAATAAGAACTAACTTTTTGCTAGCACTAGCTTCTAATTTAATTTGAACTCAAGACATTCCTCTTGCCAGACTATTTTACTGACTGAATGAATCCAGGAAAGGTTCTGTTCAACAGACCTAATGTCTGCAGATTTCTCAAGCTTTAAGTGACAAGGACAACCATAGTCCCATATGTCAATAATCTTCTGTTTTGAAGAAGCTCTGTGCTCTTTGAATGAATGGTTGGAGTGGATGAGAGAACATCACCACAGCGGCCCACTATGCCCTCCCTATGCTAGTGTACTTTCTTGCTCACTTGCTATGAATTATACCACCCATCAATGCCTTGGTCAATTTAACACCCACCCCTAAGCCACTACTTTATATCATTAATCTTACTCTGAAAGACTGTAGTATTGCATATGATTGGCTCCATCCCCCTCCCTCTTCCCCCAGGATGGACCTGCCCATCTTCCCTGCTAATGCTGTCAAACACCTGGGCAGCTAGTCAAACTCAGGTTGCCATGGTTGTAGTCATGCTGCATCCATATATGTCACCAGTGATGCAATACATGGCTGGCTTATTCTTGTACTTTCTGCTATACAGAGAGGCGGAGTGCCTCTTTTTGGGGGTAGTTCAGCATCAATCTCTGCAAAAGAAGCTTTACATGTTTTACTGCTTGTTTCTAGTTAAAAAGTTCATGTTCATGTTTTTATATCTATTCATACTTTTACTAGATATAGTGTGTGACTATAAATTACAGTGCAAGACAACAGTTTGGCAGGAATGTTCTGCAAAGCCAACCTAACACTTACTGTAAGTCCAGATAAGTGAAAGCATCTCAAGTTGCAATTACAAAAATCTACCCTATATGCTTCTTTCTCTAAAGCTGAGATTTATGATTTGTATTTCTTCATATATTTTTTCTTCGTCCTCACTGGATACTCTGCTCAGAAGCTAGTATGTGCTATGAAATAAACTAAAAAAGAGACCTACTCTCTATTTACACACATGCACTATACATGCTCAGTCCTTCAAATAACAAAAATATAACGATAATTAGTAGTGTTTTTTCTGAACAAATGCACTTGCTAGCTAAAATGCACCCTTTTTCTGAATGGAATATGCTCAAACACTTGAAATTATGCAAGTGTATAAGCAACACCATCACTATTTTAATACTATCAGTAAAACAAACAAATTGATTTTGAAAATCAAAGCTAATCAATGTGACAGCAGGACAAAATCAGGACAGGACAGAATAGCTGTGTAAGTAAACTTACCATAATAGTAGATGTTTAAATGATCACTGCTGCAGTAGCCTTAGCTATACAAGGGATATCCTGGATAGGATAGAACAGCTGACTAGCTTCCAAAACTTCAGAGCACCTACTATGCATTCAGTCAAGTCTGCTCGAGCTGAGCTGAGAAAATTGACAAGTTTGGGCAACAAGTCCTTCATAGCTTTTGTGCCAACACAAACTGAGGCTGAGACATGACAGGACAATGCCAGAAATAAGAATAAATACATAAATAAATGTCCACTCCCTGGCATAAACAACACACACAATCAAGGGGGGATTAAGGGAGGGAACAGTGACTGCAGCAGTGATCATTCAAACATCTACTGTTATGGTAAGTTTATTTATACAACCATACTCTGTTCATCATACCGATCACTGCTGCAGTAGCATAAGCTATATGGTAGATTATACCAGCTTATTACATTTAGGAGGTGGAAAGATAAGAGTCCATGAGTCCATGGAGGTTACTCCAAGCAAAACTTGATTATGACTTAGAGAAGGAATCAATCTTATAGTGCTTTGTAAACTTGTGCACAGAGAGCAAGTTGCAGTTTCTAGACTACATCTAGAATCCAACCCTTTCCAAAAAGCCATAGATGAAGCCAAAGCTCTGGTAGAGTGGACCTTGACCCTACATGGACTAGTTTTGCTGTGTTGAATATAACAAAAGGAAGACGGCCATTTGTAAATAGTCTGTTTTGACACAGGTTGTCCCTTCTTACCTTCACAAGAAATGGATAACTGCTCAAAGACTTGAATGATTTAGTTTTGTCAAGATAGTACCCGTGTTGTCTTTCAACATCTAAGGTATGGGGTATCCTTTCTCTCTTATTTTTAGACTTAGGAAAGAAAACAGGGAGATGGATAGTTTGGCTTAAAATAAACTTAGATACCACTTAAGGCATAAAACGAGGATATGTTCTCAAAGAAAGCCTGTCTCTGTGGAAAAATGAGATAGGATTGACTCACAATAAGAGCTTGCAAATGACTGAAAAAATTACATAGGGCTGTCAAGTTTGTGCTGCACAGGAATAAAGACAAAACCCCAACTATGACCATTCTGGTTAGAGACCTGAGCACTGAAGACACCAATGGTGAAGGGTGGTAGTCAGCTGATGTCAATAGCTCACGCATACTGAGGGGAAGATGTCAGTCCACTCTGTGGTAATACTAACTCCCATTGGTCAACAGAGGCATAGTATACAGTATAAAGATCAGGGACATGAGCCTGGCTCTTCTATTGTTACAAGATGAGCAGCTTCATTCCAGGAAAGGTGTGAGAGAGCCTAGAAATCAACAAAGGAGTTAGAAAGCATGGTAGGCCCTAGTGCATGCATGTCAACCAAGAGGGAGATGGGACTCAAGTCCTAGACAGAAAAACAAATGGCTATAAGGACACTAGCCTCATATGATTTGCTCCTTACCCAAGAGTAACAAATGGGCTGCTTCGATCAGTGGAGTGCAGGTGTCTGGTAAACAAGTGGAGGTAGAAGTATTAAAAAAATATTTAATTCAGGAAGTACATGAATGCCCCACTATGCACTCAACATCTAGCAGGTATCGTTTCTGAAACTTTCAGAAATAGGCAGCCTTGAGGAATCTATTAGGAAAGGAAATTTGGCCAAAGATACGAGTAGATAGAAGGCTTGGAGATTAAGGGTGTGTGTTAAGGAAGTTGAATGTATCCATTAGAACTACAAAAAAAATTATACTAAGAACAGTAAATTGTGTTCAGGACAATACTGCACTGTTCACTTGCCTGCTAATCCAGGTTTGAGCCCTGGCTGCTTATTCTTCTCATACATTTTCAGCATAAAACGCGGAATCCCAGATACTGTCTTTCCTTGGTCTGAACGCACTGCTCCACTTCTAAGTGCAGAATGATATATCCCACGTGGCATCTTAGCCATTTCCTGCTTCACAAGTGATGTCAGAAACTCTTCAAAGGCTATGGAAACAAAAAAAAATGATAGGGTCAAACACATTCTTCTTCAGAGCAGTCAGGTTTAAAAAATTAGTAACTGCAAGTTCAAAGTGAAAAGCATGAGGTCAGCACAATTATTTCTACATGCTAACTCCGGTGATGTTTTACTTCCTTTGAAATGTCAGCTTCAAATAAAGAAAGGAGTAATCTGAACTGTTTTGTTTTTCAAATACAGTTAATTATTTTCCTTTAGACAATGGGCAAACTGTACATCAATACCCTGATTGGAGAACAAGCGTTCTCCAGCAGGATATTAATGTACAAGTAATGCCCGCTGAGAAGAATGAGTCCGCCGCTTCACAGCTGCTTATCAAGCCACCGTGGAGCTCGGGCTGAAGAAATGGAATGGCCGCCATTATTTTACACTCGCTAAGCAGTGCTTTTGCTGTTTAGCGAGTGTAAAATAGAAAAAAGAAAGAAAATGCAGCACGTATGTGAGTGTATGCATGTGAGAGAGAGACAGCGATCGTGTGTCTGTTTCTACCTGTGTGTGTGTGTGTGTGTGTGTGTGTGTGTGTGTGTGTGTGTGTGTGTGTGTGTGTGAATAGGTACATGATTTTGTGTGTGTGTGTGTGTGTGTGTGTGTGTGTGTGTGTGTGTGTGTGTGTGTGTGTGTGTGTGTGTGTGTAAGAGAGAGAGAGAAGAATTGAGAGAGTGAGTGAGAAAGCGAGAGTGATGTGTGATGTGAGTGAGTGCATATATGTAAGCAGAGGAGACTGTCTGTGAGAGAGTTTGAGAAAGAGTGAGACTGAATGTGTGTATGAAAGCAGTTGGAGACAGAGACTGAGAAAGAGGGTGAGACAGATCTTGTGTGAGTGAATGAAAGCAGAGGAGTCTGTCTGTATTTTTATATGTATGCGTGTGAAAGCAGAAGACACTATGTGTGAAGGGTCTATATCATATGAGCGAATCACACAAATTGCGAACGCTCATAATATCGAATGTACCAGACCTCGAACTTCCTATTGTGGGGGCTGTGCCCCCCCAGCTAAATATATATTCCAACTCCGAGATCACACTAAAGTGAGGAAAGGGCAAATATCCCATTCTTCACTTTACCTCTATCTCAGAAAAAAACACTTCAAGGTCCAGTATGTTCGGTGATATGACCATTCGCAATTTGTGCGATTCGCTCATATGAGATATAGACCTGTGTGTGAATGGGAGAGAAAATGGGCTATATGTAAAATTGTTGTGTTTCACTTATTTTTTTTAAGGACTATATTTTTTTCTTTGTAAATATTTGATGTAAAATGCTTCCTCCAACACCATTAACATATACTACAGCAAGTTTGAAACAGTAGGCGGAGGAACTATTTTACATTAAAAATATATATATAAAATATAATATAGTCCTTAAAAAACTAAATATGCAAGTAAAACACAACAATTTTACAGCAAGCCCATTGTCTAAGTGCAATAATGCCCTCCAGGATGTGTGTTAATGTGTAATTAATGCCCTTCCAGGGGTGTAGAGGCCCTCTGCTGAACACCCCTGGGAGGCATTAATTATACATTAATATACACCCTGTCATGCATTATTGCTTTCTTATCTGGTGTGTAGGCAGCAGTGAACTGGCATAACATAACCTGACATGAGCAGAAGAAATGAATATACATTTCTTCTGTTCTCTGGTTCAGTTATGATAATGTTAAACTACTGTTATACTTCAGTGCAGGTAAAAGTTACATGCTACAAGACAACAAAACACAAAATGATTTTCTACAAATAGCATTAGCAAAACTAACACTAAATTCAGTGGATCTTTACCATCCATTTTTGATAACTAACTAGATGACGGGTTTTTCAATCACTACAGTTATACAACAGACCCAGCAGCTAAAAAAAGAAAGCCAAGCATAAGTGAAGACAAGTACATAATCCAAGAGTCTGGAAATTATTACGCGTTTTTTTAGGGCTTTAAATGCTTTGTGCATATCTAATGGAATTTAGTAATAAGCCATTTGCAAACATCAACATTTCACTTCTAAGCTGCCTAATATATCTCTCAGACCAGCTCTGCTTAAGTAGTAATTTTACTTTACTGACAAAGGACAAACATTTAAGTGAATGTACAAAAATAAGAAACACATCAACTACCCAACACATTCTACATGCATTTTGTGCTTGTTAGTTAACTTATATTATTTGTGAACTCCAAGTACATCCATCCTCAAGTACATGTTCATATAAAAATAAAATTAAACTTTAATGAAAGTGAATACTTGAAAATCTTTTTAATCTTCCTTTCCTTTACATTCTTACACTCCTACTCAATGACCACTTTTTCAGGCACCACATGACCAGGCCACTTCTCATGTTTTCTCACTGGCTACATGCAATATCAGAAAGCAAATAAATACCAACTGCTGAAGGCCTTCTTACAAAGAGAAATACTGTGTGTTCTTCTTGTACTTAATATGGGAGATATTCTCTAACTAGTAACTGCTGGAAAGTTTCTCAAGCAGTAAAATGCAGACCTCTGTGGGAGGTTAAAGCTAACAAAGCCAGGCAGGCATGCCCCTTAGCGCAAAAGCTAACAAGAAAAAGGTGCAATATTACAGATGGTAGAGAGGATATTCCTAATCTTTCAAGTAGGGTCCCCAGTGTTATATCTATTTACACAATTAGTAACTCTACAGGCGGAAATAAACCTGGAAAAATGATGTCCCAACAACTGCAGCCTGACAGAAACAGTAAAGGCTAACAGGCTTACTGGGCAGAAGTCTTCTTATATCTCCCTGGAGAATAGGGGAAGGGTTGAGATAATATGCTGCTTGGCAGGCCATTCTGGTTGTGCAGCATGATGACTCTGATAAAATTTCTGCTTCAAAACTCCAAAGACTGGGATTCACCCCTGATTTTTAGTCACTGTATGTGTGCAGTCTGCATGTCCTCCCCATACTTGCATGGGGTTTCTCTGGGTATTTTGGTTCCTTTCACCTTCCAATTAGAATAGCTCACTAGTCATATTAATATCTATCTATATATGCATGTATGTATCTGTGTGTGTGTGTGTGTGTGTGTGTGTGTGTGTATATATATATATATATATATATATATATATATATATATATATATATATATATATATATGTGCACACACAGTGATACAGTGGATATAAAAAGTTTACACACTCCTGTTAAAATGCCAGGTTTTTATGATATAAAAAATGAGACCACAATAAAACATTTCAAAACTTTTCCCACCTTTTAATGTGACCTATAACCTGTACAACTGAAATGAAAAACAAACAAATCTGTTAGGGGAAAAAATATAAAAAAATAAAAAAAGTACAATAAGCTGGTTATTGCATGGGGTTTCTCTGGGTATTTTGGTTCCTTTCACCTTCCAATTAGAATAGCTCACTAGTCATATTAACATATATATCTATATATGCATGTGTGTGTGTGTCTGTATATATATATATATATATATATATATATATATATATATATATATATACACACACACACACACATACACACACAGTGATACAGTGGATATAAAAAATTTACACACTTAAAATGCCAGGTTTTTGTGATATAAAAAATGAGACCACAATAAATCATTTCAAAAACTTTTCCCACCTTAATGTGACCTATAACCTGTACAACTGAAATGAAAAACAAACAAATCTGTTGGGGGAAAAAATATTAAAAATAAAAAACATACAATAAGCTGGTTGCATAAGTGTGCATACCCTTAAAGTAATACTTTGTCGAAGCATCTTTTGATTTAATTACAGCATTCAGTCTTCTTGAGTACACACCTGCCATCAATTAGAGACTCCGATTAAACCCAAATAACGTTCAGATGCCCTAGTAGGATTTTCCTGACATTTATTCAATTGCCTGCTACAGCAAAAGCCATGATTTGCAGACAGAGTACAAAGAATAAAAGGGATCTTACTGTCGAAAGGTATCAGTCAGGAGAAGGGTACAAAAAAATTTCCACAGCATTGGCTATACCATGGAAAAAGTGAAGACAGTCATCAAAAAGTGGAGAAAATATGGGACAACAGAGTGATGCTGCAAAGAACTGGACATCTCTCCAAAATTGATGAAAAGACAAGAACTAAACTGGTCAGGGAGGCTGCCAAGACACCTACAACAACACTGAAGGAGCTGCTGGAATTTCTGGCAAGTACTGGTTGTGTACTACATATGACAACAATGTACCGTATTCTCCGTGTGTCTGGGCTATGGGGTAGGGTTGCAAGATGAAGCCTTTTCTTAAACAGAAAAACATCCAGGCCCAGCTAAAATTTGCAAAACAATACATCAAGTCTCCCAAAAGCATGAGGGAAAATGTGATATGGTCTGATGAGACTAAGGTAAACTTCTTGGCCACAATTCCAAAATGTACATTTGGTGCAAAAACAACACTTTTTATCACCAAAAGAACACCATTCCCACAGTGAAGCATGGTGGTGGCAGTATCATGCTTTGGGGTTGCTTTTCTTCAGCTGTAACTGGGGATTAAGTCAAGGTAGAGGGAATTATGAACAGTTCCAAACACCAGTCACTTTTGGCCGAAAACCTTCAGGCATCTGCTAGAAAGATGAAGAGGAATTTCAGTTTTCAACACAACAATGATCCCAAGCATACATCAAAATCAACAAAAGAATGGCTTCACCAGAAGAAAATTTAAGTTTTGAAATGGCCTAGCCAGAGCCCAGACCTAAATCCAATAGAAAATCTGTGGGGTGACCTGAAGAGGGCTGTGCACAAGAGATGCCCTCACAATCTGACAGATTTGGAGCGCTTTTGCAAGGAAGAGTGGACAAATATTGCCAAGTCAAGATGTGCCATGCTGACAGACTCCTACCCAAGAAGACTAAATGCCGTAATTAAATCAAAAGGTGCTTCAACAAAGTATTAGTTTAAAGGTGTGCACACTTATGCAACCAGCTTATTGTACCCCCTCCCCCCAACAGATTTTTCAGTTGAATTGTACAGGTTTATAGGTCACATTAAAGGTAGGAAAAGTTTTGAAATGATTTATTGTGGTCTCATTTTTTTATATCACAAAAATCTGGCATTATATATGGTCCAGGACTGTTTACCGATACACAAACGCTCGTGCACAGTTTTGCGAAAGTGCTTTTACACCGAAAATGCACTTTCACGAAACAAAAATAAAAAAAGTAAAAACATCGTAAAAGGGCTGTTGGTGAGACTGTGGCACAGTGGGGATAAGGGAATATTCCCTTTTCCCCACTGTAGTGCAATCTCAGAGTGAAAAAATAAAAGTAGGGGCAGTGCACGGGGGCTTGCCCCCTGCATAAACATGATTACTGGGTTTTTTCCTGTTTCGTGAAAGTGCATTTTCAGTGAAAAAGCACTTTTGCAAAACAGAAATAAAAAAATAAAAAACATAAAACAATTACAAAAAAAAAAAAAACAACAGTAATCATGTCTATGAGCTGCATATACCCAGTTAACAAATGTTAAATGAAGAAAGAAAGAAGAGTCTAGAATGGTATTTAACAAACTTCTTCTTCCTAAAAGAATCACGAGTTGGTTGATTATCCTAAGCAAAAGAAACTTGGGTCATAATTCTCATTACACAGCATGAAGGATGAGGAGGATCACCTTAACTTGTTGAAGATTTATGTGACTATGCCTTCTTGGGGAAGCTCACTTACCTTGTACCTCGAAGCAGTCCATGTAGGTCCCTCAACTCTTTACAGAACCATTGACGGTCAGGATTACCAATGGGCATGTAGGTATGAATGGTAACCTCATATGTACTCCAGCTGGAATAATCCCCTGTTCCACAGCCCACCAGCACTGGCCTAATCCCAGCAGAATGTCCATGAGCCTATGATGACTCTCAGACACCTTTCAATGAAGCACCCAAATCCAAAGTACTGTAAAAAAATGGTAAAATGGTGGAAATCAAGAAGTGAAGAAAGTACCAGGTCTCAGCTCTTAGCAGAAAGCAACTTAAATATTAAATATTTTCAGTGCAAAGTTTAAGAAAGCAGCATGCCATTTAGCATATTCTATCATTTAAGCTAAAAACTACAAATGTCATGGGTTATGATGGTTTTATCCATAGGTGAGGGCAGAGATACTGGATGGCTTCTGTCCATGAGAAAAAACAGAAATGTACTCAATGCATCAGTTCATCTGTGAGGAGGCATACATTTTGGTATTGCCTGTTCTAATGCCAGCATCTTACAGCTCTGAATTTTCTCTTGTTCATGTCCTCAGAGGTATGCATGCATTTGTCAAGCATGCCATCAGAGTAAGTATACTCCTATCCTATTCTACTTGGTTCAACTAATATACAAATCAGATCAGTAAGTATAAATTGCAAGACAGACAAAGGAAAACAAAAGATGCCAGACTTCCAGGATTAGCCATCTGCAGTTCCAGGATGTCGTGGCCATAAAAACATTAAAGACTTATAGGTAGGAAGAAGGAAACAAATACAGATGGCTTACAAACAAATCAAAAGATATCATGAGCACATACCTATTATATCTTAGTTTGGATGGTCTCTGCAGTGAGTAACTGTTAGGAAGTATCTCAAGAAGTAAAACATAGACCTTTCTTGATGAATACAGCTGACAAAATGTCTCAGAAGGCAGAGTCTTGTAGTCATCCCAATAAATCACATTTGTTGGCACAAGGCAGGCATGCCCCCTCCCCTTTGATAGTGTCATTTTTCCAATAAGTGTTGTGCTAATCAATTACAAAAGATACTGCAAATGGTAATCTACTTGCTAAGGGTATGCATGGTGAGTCCCTTCTTAAATGGAACAAAGCAAACAAAAACTATTCTATCTTCCTAAACTCATGCACCAGACCTCAGATAAATGCTATGCTGACCCTGGAGAAGAAAACAGGGAAGTGAAAGGATTGTTTCAAGAAAAATTCAGACATCATCTTTGGGAAGAAAATGTGAGTAGGGTTGAAGGGACACTATCTGAGAATTGTGGATGGAGAATAACAGTAGGTAAGGTGTGAATCATGAACAGGTATGTAACCTATGCATAAGCTCCTCCAGCTGAGATCTTGTGAATAGAAGTGATGGTCATTAAAAAATGTGTTTTCCAGGACACATACTCAAGGGTGCCAAATAAGCAGGCCTGCTCAATTAATAAACAAGCCTGTAAGTCATGAAAATGAAATCCCATGGAGGATAAAGGAGCTTCAAAGGTGCTTATAGAAACAGTATGCATTTAAGGAGCTGCTTGATTAGGTTCTACTGGGAGATATGTCTGCCTTCTAAAAAGGTCATGATAAGCATAAAGAACTGACACACACACCCACCCTAAGAAAAGAATAACTGAGGCCCAAATCATAAAGGTGCCTGATATAGCTGAGGATGACCTACAAGATGACTGACGAGTGAGGTGGTAATTGGTAATTTCCCATCCAAACAAATAACCACTTAAGAAACAAGGAGAGACTGAGTTCTGGATGCAGGCCTTTAAGGAGAATAACAGTAGTCATACAGAATATTATATCCATAAAGTAGCAGAAAGTATTCTAAGAACTAAGCCAACACGGGAAGAGAAAAAGGAGAGTCTACTGAAACGGGATGACTGCAATTAGGGATATAAACAATAGGTAAGAGGGAGCTGGAATTTATTGGGGAAAATTGGCACAGGAACCAAGCTACTGGACTGCAGGTTAGAGACTGCCTTCCCTATCAAGGACTGATATCAGAGTACAGGCAAAGAGAAAGAAAGAACGAAATAAAAGACCAGCACTGGCAGAGTTTTTCGTAGATTCCAGAACAGAAGCAGCCATTAAAAAGGAATACTTAGAGGATATGAAATATTGCATGACAAGTATAAGAAATAATCAGAGGAGGTTAGAAAGGATTGGGAAGAGAGACTGGATAAGGAATTCACAAAGAAACAATGGGAGGATATATATATGTCTCCCAAATATGCAATAAAATCTAGATGATTTAGGATTTTTGCCTGGAAATGTTTACATAGATATTTTTATACCTCAAGCAGACTCAAGAGAATTTTTCCTCAGGTAGACAGCAAGTGTTAGAGGTGTGATGGGGATGGGTGGTACTTGGGAACATATTTTTCTGAGAGTACAGTGGGTTGGCAAATTTTAAGGATTCCCTGCGGGTTGCACTGTCAGAGCTGCTGAATGGTGTTAATAAAAAAAAAACTCTTGAATCTGCTCTTTCAGGAGAGGACAGGAAATGCAGCTCAAGGAGTATGCCAGCACAATCACTTCACCTGAAAGTGAGCAGTGCTTTAGAATAGAGACTGTACTGCTAGTGCCAGTCTTAACTGGATATTTGTCAGCCATAGTGAAATGTAAATGATACATTTCTAGGCACTGAATGCATGAATTTTCCAACAATTAACTGGTGGGCTCACAAGATAGGTGTGTCCATGTACTCAGTACAGAATATGGCACATGCCAGCATCAAAAAGTGCTGAATTACTTTTAGTGGAAAAGATGACACCAACTGCTAATTAACCAAGATGAGATCCTTATGTTATACCTAAACATCTAAATATTTGTACAGTTTTGAGGGTCATACAGGGGGCCAAATGAGTGTCTGAAACAGTACCTTTCATCATCCTGGTGCACAACCAAAAAACACGCCTTCAATACTAAGAAATTATATCAGCAAGCCTTTGTTTTGGAATGGAAGGAAAGTAAAAAAAAAGGTAATCAAATGGTTGGTGACTTCACAGATGACATGGAATGATAAGGCCAAAATAAAGCAAGAATGTCTGCATAGAAAAAGCACTGCAGAGAGGAAAAAAAGGGATGAAATGTACTGAGGTATACAAAAATTAGTAAAGGGCCCAAACCTAAACATTGTGGCACACAACTTTCTGCTGATTAAAATACTTTAAAAGACTGTCTAAGCTGCACATTCTATGAACAGACTTCTTTAGCTACCAAGGACCAAACCAGATTATCTCACAGGTCACATAAGGCCATCAACCAGTGCTAAGTTAAATCAGTCTTACAAAGGTGAACCATAAAAATGTTCAACAAATACTCTACTCAGCCCATAAAAGCAATACCAGATTGCCCAAGTACTCTGATGGTGACAAATGACTTAGGTGCTGCAGGGATGGTCAGTGGGAGAAGGGATTGACTGTCTGATGGTGGTTCTCTTTTTCTGGGGGAAGGATGTGTGTTCCTACAACAGCCAAGGCATCCATTCATGACGACTGCAGGATGAGGTTCCCATAGCTGAACATGTTATTTCACTCTGCAAGGAGTAGATTAGATACCCACCTGGTCACATGAATGGAAGAATCTAGTTTCAGTACACACTTGACCCTCTGGGAAGTGGAGCTGACCCCCCCCCCCACACACACACACACACACTAACCATCAAGCTCCTGCCTCATTCTTTACTCATTCATTCCTCGTGGCTGCAAGGGAATCCATTTTTTGAAGCCCTAGAGGTAAAGTGACCACATTTTTTTCAGCTGTACAAACTACAAGTCATGCAAAAAGCTGCAATCATTGTTCAAGCCTCCAAGCTGCATCAACTTCACAGTAAGGAAAAGACTGTAATAGTCTTACATAGGGTATGCATCCCTTCCCCTCAGCTTCCCTGAGCTTCAAAACCTGGTTTCTGACAGTGTCTCACCTAAATCTCTCTTTGCTATTAAAACAATCACTTGTACTCCATGCTCCCCCTCTTCAAATCTCGTCACACTGCTGCCTTCCCCACATTCCCCAAAATGCTTCACTAAGTTTTTTTCCCTTCTGAAACACAAAAATAGGGAATGTTCTCCCAGTAACCATCAAAAGTATGACCTATCAACAGTTCAAAAACACTTCAGTGATTATTACATACGAATCAGTGTGCATTATGAGAGAATCAGTTGTAAGACGTTACTTTAATCAAATATATTATATGAATTATAACATCCTGTCAACTAAATCAATACTGAGTGCCAAAATGTCTTATGTAATGCTTGTGATATTGTACAACCTTGTGCTTTGTTCTGTCTTCTTTGTCTCATAAGTATACTGTTTTCACACAGTTGCTGTACTAGATCATGCAAACGTTTTACCCTAAATTAATTAAATGTATTTTAACACTAAAATTAGGTTATAGCTAAAAAGGGGCTTGAGACCTGCCTGCTTAACATAACCAATAAAGAAAGAAATAAAAAAAGCTTTGTACTGCACTACGGGAAAATAAGGAAGCAAATGATAAACTGTATTAACACTTGTCACTAATAATGGATAGTTTTAACACTGTGGAACAAAGGCAAAGTTGTTTTGGATGATTAACATTTCTAAAGCAAACTGCAGCACTAAACATCAGAGCATCATAAAAATGTAATTATCATCTAAATTATTAACACCTTTTTAACAATGAGTTTTATTTTTGCTGCTGAGCTCTGTCTTTTGTTACACACCTCCTTCACTTTGACAACTGCAGTTTTACCCTCTTCCTTTTAGTTATCTTCTTTGATATTCCTATATCACTGTGCAGTCATACCTATTATCCAAGCTCTTTCTGGTTTGGGTCTCTTTCTTTCATGTCTTTAATCTTCATACTTCATTACTTTTTGAGACAATTTTAACATCCTGTATGTCAGGTTTGCTTGACCTATTTCCTGCATTCTTTCATCTTTTCTCATTGTCTTTTTTCCGAATGCCTTCCTCAGATCTATTTTGTTACATACTTTTTCTTTATTCACTACATTTTAATCAAACATACTTCACTCTGTCTCATTATTTAGTTTCAAATTTACATCATAAACATGTTTTTCAATATTAAATTATGTTAATTCACTGGTTCATAATATATATCATTTTTATCAGTTTCATAGCTAAAGCAAGGAAGGAACCAAGACATCTGATACATGTCTTCAAATCAATCTTTGTACTACCGTTACTAAGTAAAAGTTTCATACATTTAGCTATGCTTGTATGATTTTTGTATAAACGTTTAAGCGTAATAAAAATATCCCCCTGGTTAACAGCATAACTTAACAGTTTATTGAGCAATTAATTAAAATCAATTATCAAATATCTGGATTTTTCAAGGTAGGATATAGTCTTAAAAATTGACCAAGGTGCCTTGAATCTTACTTGGATATAATGATATAACTGACTAAAAGTGTTCTGGTGGTTATTTCACTGTAAAGTGATACAGAGTACATGGATTCATCTTCACCCAGCAGAACTCTCTGGGAGATTAGCACTGGAAAACATACCGGTATAGACTGCAGGGGATATCATAGACAGCAATTTGATGTAAGAAGTTCCAGGAACAGAAAGGTCTTCCTCTTTTTGCTCATCATCTGCTTCATTCATTTCCATCTCCTCATCATCTACTGCCTTTCGTTCGGGCCTGGCCTAGAAGCAGAAAACATAAGAAAAACACAAAACTTGTAAAGAAGAGATAATAGTGCAGCATATAGGAAATTAGCAAGTTTTTTCCCCCCAAAACCCAAATCCTAGAAAAAAATCTTGCTCAATCTGCTGCTATATAGTTTGCAGCAAACTGAAAACTGAATTGACTTTAAATATGTTTCTATACTGGTGCAACAAAAAAACTTGTAAAATCTGTAGGAGAAAATCTTACACTAAGTATATCAGCAAACTACTTTAAGAGTCTTGGGTGATTTTGTTGTGCAGTGTTTAATCAGCAATAAAAATAATAAAAAAATATCAAACAGAGGAAGTCAGACAAGACTGGGAGAAAATTACAAGGTATCACTTGGATAAGTGCAATTCTTTGAAATACATGACTGAATCAAGGAGGTTCAAGATAGTTATTTGGATATCTGCAGTAGATTTTCCTTCAGTTTCAAAGTAACTGTTGGAGGTGTATATGGACTGAAAGGAGAAATTGGAAGCATGTTTTTATTTTTTTGGGGAGGTGTATAGTTCTGCCTGAATTTAACAACATACTGCAAAATGCCTTCAGGCAGCTGCTGGGCAAACAAGTGTAAGATACTAAGAGATGATGCTTAAACGTGATAACCACAGAGTGGAAATCGAGGGTTAGACTGACCCTGGAAGATGGGTTAGGTATTATAAAGGAAATAAAGCTGTTGGAGTGGGGCTTGATAGACAGCAGAAAGAACAAGATCATCCCCTTAAATGGAATATGTGGAAGTACCACCTTCACAACAGGGATCAGTCTAATGGTGATGAAAGGAATGCTGATGAGAGTGAAAATGGCAAAAAAGTAGTGAATGGCATACATGTCTACTGGCTGGAAAATGTTCAAACTCTGAAAAGTTAAAAAAAAATAAAGTGAATGCACATTCAATACATAAATGACTGTGATGATAGTGATGGTGCCTTTGGATATGTGTTGCTCAGCAAACTTGGAGTTTGACAAAGTTGTGATAAACAAATTGCTGCCACACGTGGATGAGCATACATATGGTTTCTCATTTTTCCAACATAGCAGGGGAGAGAGAACTGCCATTATGAGTGTCTTTTATTATATTGCCCACCTCCCAAAGTGCTGGTAGCCACAGACTGCTCCCCTGTGGAAATTAGCACATCACCTGGTGTCCACACACAGCATTACATCATGATGTAGGGTTAGTATTCCATCAACTTTCAGGCTGTGTGCAACTTACAGGTGCTTATAACCTGTCTGCACAGCACTCTGGTATTTTCAAGATTCCTACATACCACATAAAAATCACCAATACTATGATCTGAATAAGTCAGGGTATGAGGAAAGTAGATGAGAGTCAGAATGGTATAGCAGAGAATAAACCAGTTACCTATGGGACAACTGCATTTATAAGAGGACAAAACAGATATGTGCAGACAGAAAAATGAACTGTTAGTAACAGTGCATGTATATGAGGAATTCCAAGAAAATGTCTAAAGTGAAGAAGTTAAGAAGACAACACACCATAAACCTGTGCAGAACGTATTAATAAAGTAGTCCTTTAAGGTGCTTTTGAGACTGCAGGAGATGTTATGTAATCTATAAAAGTAAGATCTGAAAGATATGAAAATGAAATAAAGCCTGCATAATGAACCACACAATGCAGGTATGTTGAAAAGACTAATTTTTCCAAAGATTGAAAATGTTAGAAAAAAATGTTTTAGTTCAATATCACACGTTACCAGTAACAGAACAAAAAGAAAAAGAGAAATAATCCCAAATAGACTGTTTCGCCTGCACTTTGTATTTTCTAGTGTCTCTGTATGAACCCTTGTGGCAGAAGAATGTAGCAAAGGACCCATCTGAGTTGGATATTGTTGGAATAAGGCTCAGTATTAAGCATTTCCATTGGCCAGCTTGCCTGAAAACTGCTCAACTTAGCTTGTATTTAGGCAGCACATTTGCAAGGGCCTGTGCTCAGTTTACAGTAGCTGCTCTAGTATTGGTGTGCTCTCTCTGATCTCGGGAGTGAATCCAAATGAAATCCAAGGCATACTTTGAAATCTACAGGAAAAATATGTATTGTTATTCACCTTACTGCACTTTTAAACTGTGTCTTACTGAATTGATGCCTACTTTTAACAGTTTTAGCCATTTTAACTGTTTTGCTGTTTCACCACTTCAACTGTTTACTGTATGAGAATGTTTTTCTTGCACTTTCTAGTGCTTGTGCATTTTATAGCATAGGCTAGATTCAGACTTGCTGAATCGACACTGTTGGGCACTATCTGAGCACTAAAACCAGCCATCCTACATTGAGGACCACCTGCACCCATGTGGTAGAACAGTGTAGCAAAGGCTCATTAGTGAGCATTTCCATTGACCAGCCTGTATGAAATTTGCTTAATTTGTTGGGTTCTCACAGTTGCTACATAAGCCCCATGTTTTCATGGGTTTGCGATGGTTTCAACACAGCTCCACAGAGTTTGGTGACCATCCACTACTCTATCTGCTTCTGAGCAATCCAAGGCATCTGTCTGCATGCAGCTCAGCACAGTGAAGGTAACCATTTGCGGTTACAGACAAAAAAGGTGAAGTAAATTTATTTCCCTTAGAAGCTGCCCATGCTCCAACCAAGGAGTTCCTTAAATTGCGCATAGCTGCTCAGAGAGCAGCTCAGCTGGGCTTTCTACACCATTTGTCACTTTAACTGAATTCTCCAAATCCCTAATAATCTCATACCAATTGACAGCCTCAACAGTACAGACCCAGCATTAAGCCCCCAATTACACCAAATCCTTCCACATTAAAGTAAGCAAATTTACACCTAGTATTATGGATGGTCAGTTCTCCTGCATTTCTCCTGCCAGCCTGATTGACATGGGTATACTGAAGCAGTGTAGCAATTTCCTAGTGTACACTGACAACTCGCTACTCCTAAACCACTCAAGCTCAATTTGTGAGAGATGTATATATACTAACAATTTGAAATCCTTGCACTCTCGTTCACAGAACAGTGACACTGAACAGGTTTGTCAGCCCACATTCTACACCTCTTGCACAAACCACACTGTCTACATATAAACCATCATACTTAGAGGTACTCACCAGAAATTTACCTAAACACCAGAGACCTCTGAAACACAAACGTGCTACACCTATATACAGTACCTACAGCATTCAATACACAAACCCACAAGCACAAGTGTCTCAGCAAACAAACCCCTAAGGCCAAGCAGATCTAAACCACATTTTTTGGTCATAGTCAACTCTATAGTGAGACTCACAGATGTCCTACTCACCAAGCTGGATAAAGAGAAGGTTATGGTCAGCTGACTGTTGGGTGCCATGATCCACCAGATCACAAAACACAACAAGTACAGTTATGACTCTGTCATAGTTTATGTTGTTGTGAATTACTTGAGATTTACCTCACTGGACTATATGAAGAGAGACATGACCGAGCTCTCTGACTATGTGTCTCAGGCAGGTATGTCCAAAGCCTTGAGCAGCATATTATCTTCATCTAAGATGATACCACAATATAAACAAAAAATGACCAACTGGTTTAGATTCTGGTGTCATTCTTAGGGGATCCAGTACCTGTCAGCCTGGGATGACATGGTAGACAGATCATGCTGCTTTGCCGGAGATTGTCTTCATCTGTCACATATGGGATTTTGGTTACTGGCTAAGGCTCTTACCTCCTGCATAGTGCCTTTTTTAGGCAATATCACAACAACAAAATTTCCGGTGTAAACATATCTTCAAAAAGCAACCTCAAGGTTATGCTGCTAAACACAAGGACTCTATACCTAAAACTGCACTCACTGGAAGCAGCCCTCATCTTAAAAGATGCTGACATATGTGCAGTCACAGAGACTTGGTTTAAGGTCATGGAAAGCACCCTGGCTAAAATAACTTCCACACGCATTCAGACCACACACTGAAAGTGCGAGAACTAAAGGAGGTGAAGTATCAATATTCAAATATAAATACACCTCTAGATTGGATATACAAAACAATTCCCCAATTCCCTTGAACTATCCCAGGTCCAACTGACTGTAGGTAAGACCCCTCTCCAAGTTATCGCCAGTTATATGACCCCCTCCATGAACGAGGATACACACACTGCATATTTGGATCTACTTGAATCGCTCAAGATACAACCAAACACCCTGGTTTTAGGTGACTTTAACTACCCATCCATAGACTGCATAAATTGTGCGTGTACTAACACACTTGCCCAAAGGTGTTTGGACTTCAACTCCACTGCCCTGGACCAGTTGGCGGACACCCCCACAAGAGCCCAAAACATTCTGGATGTGGTGTTAACACAGGTGATCGTTGCACCATCCCACATGTAGAGCCCTCCCTAGGGAAGTCTGATCATAAATCAGTCTCATTAGAAGTAACAATAAAATCTGCCCCCCCCATTAGCACCAACTAGACTAAAACTTCTCCAAAGTCAATTATAACCTACCACGTGATGGCATCAATAGCTTCATAGCCCCTGCCCTCACTGATGGCATGGACACCTATACTGGGATTTACATCAACATCTTCTATAAGCATCTATACAAATGTACTGGCTCAGCCGTACCTGATAAGATCAAAACAAGATCCTGAAGATAGAACAAGCCTGCTTGGTTGACATCCGCAATTAATAGGATATACAATAAGAGAAAAATTGCTGTCCAAGAGCATGAAGGAATGGTCTCTGAATTGGAAGCATTCTTTCCTCGGCATAAACAAGCAAATAAGATACCTTGCAAGCCATTCTAAAGCTAACTATGAATCCAAATTAGCCTCCTGCACTATGGGTAATCATAAGGCCTTCTTTAGCTACATCAGAAACCTTAAAGGAAAAAAACATATCTGCGTAGAACTGGTTGTTAATGGTACCACATATGCTGAACCCACAGAAACAGCCAACCTGCTAGCTAACAGTTTCAGTGAAAACTTCTCCCCGCTGTCCCCACCACATATCCCCCAAAGAATCCCTACCCACTTGCCCTCTACCTAGTATCTCCAACAAGCAGATCATAAACATGTTCTACAAAGCCAAAAGCACAGCCTCTATGGGACCTGATAATATCCCAGGCTGTGTTCTAAATGGATTAAAACAGGAACTAGCTGCACCACTGGGCGTTCTTTTTAACCATAGTCCAAGCACTGGTTTTGTACCTAATGAATGGAAAACGGCAACCATCATCCTGTTACATAAAGGAGATGCCTCCACAGACCCTGGGAACTATAGACCCATAAGCCTGACCAGCCTAATCTGCAAGGTTATGGAAAGAATATACATAGACCTTATCAACAAAGATACAGGAGATCTCCAAACACTCGAGCTGACCTAATTTTTGCTTCGTTAAAGGGAGATCCTGCCTCTTGAACTTGGTGGACTTCTTTGAGACAGGCACTACAAGTCCTGGACGAAGGCAAATCTTTGTATAAGGCCTACACGGACCTGGCCAAGGCCTTTGACACTATTCCCCACTCAGACATAATTGACAAACTCACCCAGCTGGAGATCAACCTGTATATTGTTATGTGGGTTGCCAAGTGGCTCACTAATAGAATGCACACAGTCAAAATTGGTGATTCTACTTCCACCAGCAGACCTGTAACCAGTGGTGGGGTCCACAGGGATCAGTGTTGGGGCCCCTATTATTTGGAATCTACTTCTCGGATGTAAAGGATAAAACAAAAGGCCTATGGCTGACAAAGTGTGCTAATGACTGCAAACTGGGTGCAGTCATCGAGACCCCAGATGATGTCAATATCCTACAAAAGGGACTACACAGACAAACAACTGGTTCCAAAGTTTCAATTTAAAAAAATATGCATTATCATCCCCTTCAGCAAGAGTGATATCCCTGTATATTAACACATTAAGAGCAACAACCAAAGCATGCAATCAGTGGTGACAGATTTGGGCACATAGGTTGACAGCAACATTTCCTTTGATCAACATATCTCCGCAGTGGTAAGAAAGGCTTTTTACATTACCCATATCATAAGTAATGGTATTGCATCCAGAACAAAAGAGGTTATAACTTCCCTGTATTCCTCACTCATCAGGCCAATAATAGAGTACAATGCTACTTTTGGTATGTACCTTACCAGGCACCTGCAGCAAGGGTCTATATTATATAAATGAAGCATTAAAATATCAACTCACCTTTGATCGAACCCTACTTCTAGAAACTGCACAACATGGAACCCTCAAATCACGGTAGTCCAAACACACACCGCATTACAACAAAAGCTATTAAAGTGGGGGGCTTCATTACCCACACCCCCCTAACTAAATATACTAACTCTGAGATTGCACTACAGTCGGGAAAAGGGCAGATTTAAAAGAACAGCCAACTGATTTCTTTCCCTTGGAAAGAAATAAATGATTTGGCTGTTCCATGTTGTGCAGCTTCGAGAAATAGGGGTCGATCAAAGGTGAGTCGACATTTTAATACTTCGATTATATAATATAGACCTTACAGCAACTGGAAAGACCTCAAAGGTTTCTTACAAAGAAAATTCAGGGTCTTCAGCATATGTCATACACTGAGAGATTGAAATCACTGTTACTATACTCTGTGCCTTATAGACTACTCTGGGGTGACCTCTGCCTTCCATATAAAGCAATCTCAGATCCTGCTCTAATGGAAATGCTGCACATTAGTAAACCAACTGGTATATGATGCACTTGTTCTAGGGAGCTCAACTGAGTATGTTACATTAACAGGACTTGCTGGAGAGACAGATATGTCTCACAGAAGTTACCTCTGTTCTGAAACAAACTTCTAATTCAGGTGAAGCAGAACCCCTCGCTGACACTATTTAAGCATAATTTTGATGATTGGAAGGCAAACCGCAAATTCTCCCAGGGAGTTTCACCTGTGTCCTTCTTGGACAGCGGCAGTAGTTGTTGACTCCGTTCACTTAATATCTCAATATTCTTGGGAACAGGAGTTGTACTTGGCTAGGCTTGTAAGGGCCCTAGGGCCATTAGCCTAGTAACCTCCTACTATCCTATGAAAACGTAATAGCATTGATGCCAAACAGTGATCACCCAGGTAAACAGCATCTCTGCATGCTGAAACAAAGAGGACTGAGCAGAGACATTTGGCAATTGCTGGACATCAGAGTTTTTTCTGCCCTTTTCACTTGTTTCATGTTGATAAATGTTCTAATGTGTGCTTCTTAAATATTAGTATTTGTTTTAAGACAGAATGTAGAGAAATTCCTGTATAAAAACACGTCAAAGATAATTATTTTATGAAACATTACCAGGAAATTGCAAGTCAGGCTCTTGCAAGGCTTTCCTGCTCTTGATTTCCTTCTTGACTCCAGCAGTTAAAGAATTAGCATAATGTTGCTACAGCAGACACTGGTTGTTTAACTGCTGGACAACAAAGGCTTTCAGCAGTACAGGCTTCTGTTTCTGATTCTGCAAATACTCCATGGCTTCAAAAACCTTAGCTGCTGACTGAAAAAAGTTTGGCGTCATCAGCGTCTCCTCCTACATTTTTTATTATCTGGCAGGATTATTACTGCAGATGAGATTCCTACGATGGATGCATCAAACAGGCTGGGTGGTGCAGCAGTAACTTATGGACAATCCTACATCACAACATCCAGGTGCTGTTATTTCTAAACTATGATTAAGAATCATTGTCACACCAACACTGCTGCAGTTTTATCTCATTCCATTATATCACCTGATCAGACTTTTCTCCTTTTTATTAATGTTCTATACATAAGCATAAAAGGTAATCTTGATATTTGCAAGGCAGTCTTACTTGCTTTGCCAAGGATGGTGTGCATCTTTGATTCTAAGGCTTCCACATACTGGCTAAAATCTTTTTTTTAGGGTAGAGTCCAGTTGACAGACATCTCAACATAACTAACATATTAAATCCAAAACAGGATCACATTAAGGAAAGTCACCTCCATGGCAGAAGTCTCAACAACAAAGTGCTTGACCTTGTGGTCCTCCTGCATTTGGAAAGCATTCATATTTATGTAATTATTAAAATTTGGTTTAAATGTTCAGAAAGCACTCCCTCTATACCTGGGTTTTGCAACTATGCTATTATCTCTGTATTTGTTAGGGATATATCACTTCTAGGCAAATCCCCAAGGGGACACAAACTGAACTCCGTATCACAATAACTAAAGCCAACTATGAGTTTATAGCCTGTTACAGGACAATCTATATGTCCCCTGAACCCATACTGTGCAGGTAAGTAGATGCCTCATCAAAGAGTATGAAGTTGTGTTCTGTAGGACTCTGGGTTGGGACATGTTTTGTTTGGCATTTACTCTTTCAACTAACAAACTACAATCCAAGACATCTGGATAACCAAGTTTGAAAATAACTGCAATCTGACAGTCATTATCAAGTTAGCTGACACCTATGACCTGCAACAAGGTCTTATAAACAACTGGAGAGCTAAAAACAGGCTTAAATTAAATGATAAAATGTGTAATTTAGTAGCATTTGGTAAATCACCACCCTGAGCATATGACAGACAATACCCACTTCAAAATGAGAAAGTTATTACTTGGGTTGATAACTACCTCTTCTTTGATCACCATATAATGACAGCAATCAGGAAATCCTTCTACTTAGCACAGCTGATTGCCAAACATATATTTTCCCTTTAAACTCTCACTACCACTCCCTTCTCCCTCAGTTGCTCTCTTGCACCTTTCCTGGTAGCTCTCATGTATTCTTTGTATGAGTTCATAGGAGGTTACTAGGCTAATGGGCCCTAGAGCCCTTACAAGACTAGCCACATTTATCCCAAGTTGTCCTAATTGTGGATGGTTAGGTGAGTTCCTTTCCTTTTACCAATTTCCTCTGTCCAGAAGGGACATGGGCACCATCCCAGGAGTGAATCTGCAGACACCCATACATCGATCTAGGCTGCATTTGAAGAGGGTCACAAGAGGGGCTTTGTTCCACATGAACTGGAACAGAAGTGGCAGTCTCTGGGAGATGTATCTCTCTCTCTCTCCAGCATGACCTATTCCTGGCAGAGGCTAAGTTAAGATCCCTAGAGTGAGTTACCCCTCCTACAAACTGATTTACAAATGTGTAGCATTTCCATCAAGGTCGAGTCAGAGACTGCCCTTTAAGCCAGGCACAAGTCACCCCCTTAGTAACCTGTAGGAAACAGAATACAGTTGCAGGGCTTTCAGTCTTTCCATGTAAGACTTGTTTTGTGTACCCTGTAATTTCATGGTGTGAAAGCTCTGTGGTCTCCCCATTCTGGTGAGGTATATGCAAAAGGGAGCACTGTACTCAATTACTAGTCTGATGAGGGCAGAGTATAATGGAATTATAACATCTTTAGACATAGATGTGACACCTTTACTTATAAGATGTGCCACATAGAAGGATTTCCTTATTACTGTGGATACATGGTGGTCAAAGTTCAAATTGCTATCAACATGAGTACCCAGATCATGTATTAATGGGTCTACACTTAGGGGGATTTTTGTCTATAATATGATTAACAGGGATGTCAGATTTTCCAAAGGGAAGAATAATAATGCACTTTTTTGCATTTAGCTTAAATCCATGGCTTTGGCACCAATCATTAGTCTGCATTAACCCTGTCTGCAGCATATTAACACAATGGGGGGACTCAATGATCGCTTCCAATTTGCAATAGACAGTGAACCTGGTCAGCCACAGGCTGTCCCCAAGTTTACCTGGACTTCTAGGAAATAAATTCCGAATAGCAAGGGGCTCAGTATAGAACCCTTTGGTATGCCACTGACGAATGGTCTTTTGCTAGAGGTGAAGTCATCCACTTTGACAGTGTGTGTCCTGTTATTGAACCAGCTGGCTACCCTTCTGGTAATGTAGGGGTTAATTCCCAATTGGGAGAGTTTCTGTATAATACCAGAGTGACAAATTGTGTCAAATGCCTTGGCTAGGTCAAGATAGGTGGCATGCACTGTCTTTCCCTCATCCAGGGCCTTAGTGACTTTCTCTAAGAAGTCAACCATGTTTAACAGGCATGACCTACCTTTAACGAATCCGAATTGGGTTGGATCCATAGTTTGGAAATTATCTATATCCTTGTTAATAAAGTCCATAATGATTCTTTCCATGGCCTTGCAGATGAGGCTAGTCAAGCTTATTGGCCTGTAATTCCCAGGGTCGGTTGATGATCCCCCCCTTTGTGCAGAGGGATTACAAATGCTGTCCTCCATTCTGCCGAAACATACCAGTTCGCAGGTTGTGGTTAAACAGGGATTCAAATTGGTCTGCTATGTCATGTTTTAAGTTGTTTAAGAGGCAACCTGGGATGCTGTCTGGTCCCACTGATGCAGTGTTGTTGGCCTTGGAGAATGCCGAGATGACTTGCTCTTTTGAGATAATAGACTGAAGAATGGTGACAGGTATACTTTTGGGGATGACTGGAAGGGACAGGGGGGTGAAGTTTGCTCCTAATCTGTTGGTTAGCAGGTTGGCTATGATCTCTGGTTGAGTATGGGTGGTGCCATCCATAACCAGTTCAGTGCAAAGCTGGGTATTCCCTTTTAGATTTTGGGCATAGTTAAAGAATGCCTTGTGATTATCCTAAGCTAAGGAGGCTATTTTTGCTTTGTAATTAGTTTTGTAAGACTTGACAAGATCTCTAATTTGTTTACGCTAGAGAGGGATTTCTTCCTCTGCTGAGCGAGTTCCCTCTTGTTTTTGGACATTAGTTTCTTTCTCTTGTTGTTTAGCCTATTTATACTAAGGGTCAACCAGGGTGGCTTGTTTTTTCAGCAAGACCTGGTTTTAATCTGGTCAGATACAGCCGGTTCTGTAGAACTGCTTAAGTGGTTATACAGGGCATTGGTGTACACCCCTGCATAGGAATACATGCTATCTGCGTTTGAGGGGGGCTTTGAAACTTTTTATACAAACACTTAGTAGGAAGTAATTTGTCTTTGAAAACTTCTTAAGCACTTTTGAGCTTGATGGGGTAGCTGGTCTTAAAATTACATCAAACAAGACTGATTTATGATCTGATCATACCAGGGAGGGTATCACACAAGGGGGGGTGGTCCAATGCTCTCCCATGTTAGCGAGTACTATATCCAGAACATTTCAGCCTCTTGTGGGTATGCTGACTAGCTGTTCCAGAGCATTTGCATTGACAAAGTCCAAGAATCTCTGAGCCAACATGTTTGTGGTTGTGTATGTTTTCCATTTGTTGGTAGAATAATTAAAATCTCCCATGAATAAGGTGTTGGGCTTTATGGCAAGTGACTCCTAAGTCCAGGTATAAGGTATGCTTTTCCTGTTTCATGGTGGGGGACCTATACCTATACCCACACCTATGTTGTGGTAGGGAGCTTTGCCTATAGTTAATTGAACATGGAGTAGCTCAAGAGAGTCATACTGTCTGACCAGTCTCAGTGTACTTATCCTTAATGAAGACTGGTGCATTTCCTCCTTTGGCTCTAACTCTCAGTTTGTGGTTTGAACTTGTGGAAGGCACTGCAGCCCTGCACGGCCAAGATGCTTTCCAAGCAAGTAGGTGTAGGCATACCGGGTTTCCAATCAAAAGCTTTAAGTTCTTCTTCTGCTTCACTGGAGACTCATAATTGAAAGTCAAGCTTTTGTCTCGGTGATTGCACAGACATCAGCATCTTCCAAACTGATGAGTGCTTCCAGGGAGTGCAGTTTCTTGTTTAGACTCATGATTAAGAAGCAGCACCTTGAGTCTATCTAGAGAGGACTTTGTTATGTTGAGAGGTTGGTTATTTTGACACTGCCTAAAAAAGGCACAATAGGGGTGGTTAATGCCTTTGCAAGTATTCAAAAGCAGAGAGGAGATAGGCAAAGCAGTTGTGACCTGTCAACCATGTCTTCCCAGGATGACAGATATTGGATTCCCTTGGACTAACACCAGAAGCTAAGCCAATTGTTAAAATCAATCCATTTTTGTTTGCATTACTAACTGTAGCAGGAGCATGAGACCTCTTTAAATCAACCTTTGTTACACTGTCATAGTCCCAATCTTACCATTTGTTTTACATTGAGAATGTAAAGTTGTAACCCCCAGGCAGAACCTAATAATGACTCAGACTAATCAGTGCTCTAGTCCAGTCAAAAATAAAAAATAACTAACAAAAGTGGTGGAATTGGTTAAAATTCCATAACCAAGTTCAAATGAAATACAAGATGAAATTGATATGTACAGTAAATCTTATTAAATCAAGAAACAATAGGGCTGCCCTAGTTCATGTTCCATGCCTAAGATAACAAAAATCAGCTCCGCAAAGTCGTATTAACAAATATTTTTTTACTGACCAAGGCATGTGGTAATCTCCTAGAACCTTTCACCTGAAAAAGCAAAAATGTACAAGTACTCAATAACGAAGTCGTGATAAAAGTCAACTGAATTCTGATACAAAAACCTAACTGGAGTAGAAGAACTTAAAGCTTTTGATCGGAAACCTGATACCCCTACACCCACTTGCTTGGAAAAATGATGTGAACTACTCGCATATTGTTTGTTCCACTGTTTTCGTCATTGGCAAACTGAATGTACTACCTTAAGTTTTTGTCCCCATGCACCACACATTTTCAGGTGGTTTACTTAAAGGTAAATAAGTATTTTCTTCTTATTCTGCATTACTTTGTTACAAAAACAGTATCATTAAATCACATAACCTACTTAGGGTCTTGGTTTTGCTGTTTGATCAAACTCACTTTTCAGTGAATCACACTTCTGGGGCTCTCTATATATAAAATTCTAATGGCTAACACTTATTTTTCTATTTCAGGGCAGTAATGGTACAGTGTATTGTCTTATCCACAATTACAATAACTTTCTCAATAATCCACAGAAGGTTTGGAGAAACTTTCAGGTCATGTTAGTATACATTTAGATATAAGTGACAAAAACATTGAAATTAAGAATTCAGCAAAGAAACAAGGAAGATTACTTCATAATTTCTTCAACAGTATCAATCACAGAACACCAGGTCATATTTAAACTCACCTCCACACACAATGATAAACACATATAGATATGAAACTTAAAAGATGGCCTAGATTAGATCACCACCTACTTTCCCCAGATATATAGATAAAATCTTCCTCTGGAGCTGCTCCCCATACTTTATCTAATAATATTACTTTAGTTCTAGCTTTAATTTTAAGAAGTTTTTATTGCCTAAAGATTATTAAATTGTCAACCTTATCTTTCAGGAAATCTATCAATAATTCAGGGGTAAAAAAATTAGACAATCAACACAAGTGTACAGCTTTTAAAGCTTGTATACTAAAACATTTACAGATATTAACCATTTGGTCATGGAAGAGTAGGTCTACCAAAATTGCTCTCTTACAGGAACAGTTACAGGTTACTGACATTTTATTAATAGTAAATTGTATGTATAAACAGCTGAGAGTCAAAGCCTTAAAAGACTGTAAAATATTCTATATGAACAGTACAGCCCTAGTTTTTTTAAGAAGAAAGGATAGTAATATGACATATCACTGAAAGAACACTTGTACTTAACCACAAAAATAATAGTATCTATGTAACGTCTACCAAGTTTATTAAGCATTACAGCAATGGTTAAGATCTCAAAGCTGTTTTTGTAGTACTGTCAGAAAACCATTCTAAATTTATTACTACATACAATCCATTATGTCTTTTTCCTGAACTGTAACACATGGTATGATTTCAGTTTTGACAAACTTTATTTCAGAGTTAATTATTTATTAAATACTGGTGTAGCTGGCTCAGGTTTCTCATTCAATGTGTTTTATAAGTTTTTTAAATCAGCTTGTTATAGTCCTAATAAAACAATACTACTGTTTAACCATTAATAACTAAATCACAAGTATTAGTTTAGTTGGGCTGACGTGACCCTGATCCCAAAACCAGCCATATTTATAGGTTCATAGGTTGGTACTAAGTTATCGGCCCTAGGGCCTATACAAGCCTAGCCATAACAATTCCCTGATATTTCTTCCCACAATATTTACTTCCCTGGACCCCTGTCTAGCAGAGCGACTGATGTGATCCCCGGGATGAATTTCCCATCTCTCATCCAATCGTCAAGGCTCCTTTTGAAGAGGGCAAAGGAGGCACTCTGCTTGACATGTATGGGCAAGTCTATTCCAGAGTATGGGGAGTCTCTGGGTCAGGAACTTATCCCTCCAGCATGTTTTGTTCATTGTGATGACAAGGTTTAGATCCCTGGAGCGTGTGGCTCTGAGGGATTGGGATTTCTTTAAGTGGAGCATGTCCAACAGCTCAGGGTTTGACATGGCCTTGTATGTTAAGCAGAGATCGCCTCTGAGTAGACGATATGCCACAGAGTATAGCTGGAGTTTTTTTTAGACAGCATACGGCATCTGCTTTAGGCCTGTGATTCTTTTAGTGAGGTATTTCTGCGGCCTTTCCAGCTGTTGCAGATGTCTTGTGAGGTACATACCAAACGGGGCATTGTACTCTATTAATGGGTCTAATGAGGGATGAGTACAGTGGGACAAAGACCTCCTTTTTTCCGGATGAAAAGCCCTTAGTGATGAGGTGTGCCACATAGAAGGATTTCCTGACTGTTGTGGCGATGTGGTTATCGGAGGTGAGACCACTGTCCACCTGTGTCCCTAAGTCTTTCATCACACTTTCGGTGTTTAGTGTACTGCCACCTATGTGGTACTTCATGGGTACATGTTTTTTATCAATGACTTTCAATACAAGACATACTTCCTTTAATTTCTGTTTGGCTGCAACCAAGGCAAAGGAAAAAATTTAATAAAATGGATTCTCTAGGCAGTTATGGCCTTTATACAAATGAATCCATACAAGATGTTTAAAGAAGCTGCTCTTGTGTTGATGGGCACTCAAAGAGGTTTTGAACAAAAAAAAACAGCTCTTTTATTTCTTCTCTTTTTTTTGGGGGGGGGGGGACAAAACAGATCTTCCATCCAATTTAATCAACACTATTCAAGTCTTATTCAGGTTAACTTTTTATCAGCGTTATTGGACATAACTCTAGCAGTAATATATTCTCAGGGTGTATAGTACTCAGTACTTCATTTATATTAATATTAGAACCTCTTATAGTAGTATATTATGTAGATATTAATGCCAACTCACACATTTGTGTCTTTTCAATTCCTGCCTGTAACTCAAATGTTTAGTGTATGTAGATAATTTAATGAAGACTTGCTGCTTACAGTTCCTGATGATAAAATATCTATTCCACACTTTAGTTTAACCAGAGTTTAGTATTGCCTTTGGTTATATTACCAACACATAAAAAGTCCTAATCATGAAGGTCTTCTAATGTGCCACCTTTGGACAGCAGAGTAGAAAATATCAATTTTCTTGAATAGTATTTTTCTTAAAATGCTGAGCAGTCAAATAGGGGTCAATAATAACAACATTAATGGCAATTATTTAAGATGAAAGGGGATGCATCTGACTATTTCACCATAAGGTAGACTCAATATGTTAAAGGTTTAACTACCAAAAAGGACTTTTTAAAATAAGGAATACAGGATTCTGTGGGGTTGTTTATTTTCTGACATTCATTTGACAGATTCATAGTCCTAGATCCTGAATATTACATGTTTGCTCAGGTTTCTGTGAATCAGTTTAATTCGCACGTTGTTTTTTTCAGCTGCCAGCTCTATCTAGATTTACCACTGAACAATTTCCTATTTTAATTCACTTCAGCAATTATTATATTAAATATTGGCCTCATAAAATATCTACAATTTCTATGGGTTTTCATGGTCCTTTACACCATTTTTTATGTACCCCCACAGAGTTTATTCAGTGATTTCCCTACCTATGTCCCACTGGCTTATTTTGTCCAGAAGAAAGTGCCAAACATCTCTGGTCTGGGAAAAATACCTATGAGGTATTCATTCCTATCTGAACATCTAATCAACCTATTTGTCTACCTAGAGATGAGAGTTGTGCATTATGGAATGACCAGTTCACTGATCACCTAATGATCCCCATCCTATTGTTCTGAATTCTTCCTATAGGCATCCAGCAGACAACAATGGCGGCCTGGGTGAGAAACAACACGTGTTCTCCCACTCACATCATCTTTAACTTAGAGGTACATATGTGCCATTTAACAGCATAAGCCTGCCCTAACCATTTCCACCACTGACTGCCTACCAACTTGTAGGCAGAACTAGTGTGACAGGCTGGGAAACCTCTCACTCCACTCACAGGTTGAGCAAGTTAGTACCAGCCAATCAAGTCCATGCTTGTGCTCTTAATCCAACACTGGTTGGCTGGGTTCTATGCAGGACTTCATCTCTCTAAGAAAGATATTACTTGATGTGAAAAGGGAATTTTTTTTAATGATAGGAGTAAATGCATATAACAATTTTTGTACATTTACAGCTATTCTGATTTAGTTCATATGTAGTTCATGAATCATACATTAAACACAAAAGAGCTTTACAGTAATAAAGCATGTGTTTCTATTTTTTGCATCTTCAAAAGTTGTAGTTAATTTGTCAAAGGGCAGTTTTTCATTTTCCATTGAATATGGACTATGTATAAAAATAAGTATAGTGTCTCATAGGAACTTAATTACTCAGCGAAATATTTTCTAGAGATCATAATGGAATCCTTTTTTCTTCTCTTGGTTTATGCTGGCAGGAATGTTGTTGGAATCATATATGAAAACATCCTTGGTGTGACTGTCTTTTCATCAAGCATTTGTTTGTTTCTTTCAGCTTTTCCCGGTTAGGGGTCGCCACAGTGGAACTCCGGTCCGCTAATGATTGGCAGTAGATTTTTACGTACTGGCTTGCCGGGCCTAACGCACAACCTTCAACGAAGGAACGCCCATTCACGCATGTCGCCACACAGAATACGCTCTGAGAATCGAACGGGCAACATCTAACTGTGAGGCGACAACGCTACCGCAGCACCACCACCGCATAATGGCAAAAAACACATTTTGTACCTCAACATATTAATCTCATTAATATTCCATTTAGTTTTGCAATGTGGATTCCTGGTTTGAACTTCCTAGCAGTATCATCTTAAGAAAATGTTTGTACTAGAATCACAGATCATGAAAATACTTATCAACATAATGAATTAGTCTCTTTCTATTTTTTTCAGACAAATCTTTCCCACAGCATTATATTTTGAAATGCTGCCTTTTTGCCGTTTGCACAGCAGTTGTACAAATGGCAGACTGCAAGACGTGAGGAGGGTTTATCAAGTTCTTTTTCAACAAGTACTTATTCTCATTAAAAAGTTAATGTCTTCTTATGGGCTACACGTTTCTAAAGACAGTGACAGAGGAAAATGTACGAAAATGATTTAGAAGAACAGTTAGTTAAAGAAGTTACACATAGGCTGGTCTGATCAAAAATCTTCAGTAAAGAAAGAAACTTAGGCCTACTCTTCTTTCAAGGAAAAATGACATTCTGTCCAAGGTTTAACATTCAAAGTTCACAAAATAATATTTCCAAATCAAGTGAAAGAACAAATGACTGAGATGGCACGAGTCACATAGGTTCACAGGCAAGTACTAGGCTAGCTATCTTTGTATGCCATTTTAAGGCTAGCCAATTTCCTATGCTGACAATCAAAACATGTACCTCTTGCCTGTGACGTAAACACCTTATTGATTATACCAAATCCTAACTGCAGAGAGAGAGAGAGAGAAAATTGTTCAAAAAGGAAAGACAGATATCAAGATTGAAGCACCCTAATAAATTCTTCAAAACTGGATGACCATTAAAAAAACAAGCATTTAATGTGATAAAGAGTAGAAAGTTGTATTTATTAAAATGTCTTTTGAATGTTTACAAAAAATCCTGCTTGGTGCAAAAGCCAGAAAGTGCTTACTAGACAGATGATTTTACCTTGCATTTTATATCAACACATACACACATGCTTAACATGACACTTGGTTAAATGCCCATCTGGATGAATTCCAAACGTCTGAAAGCAAATTGTTGAAAGTCAGTTTCAATGAAAAATATTGTAATAGAATTCCAACCAACTCAAACATTATACTGTAGAAATCACTCAAGGGAAAATAAAATACATCAAAAAGGTTTTTTTTTTCTGAGGAGCAAACCCCATGTACGGGGCTTTGCTCCCCACAACTATGCTTACTTAAATACTAACTCCATGGTTGCACTGCTCGGGAGAAAAGTGAAAATATCTCACACAAGAACCACTGTCAGTGTGCAAACAGAAACCACACCAGCTATGGTTAAGTATTAGTAAAACACCAATAACACAAAACTTCTTCATATATTTCTACATATTTTATGCACGTTTTACAAAACTTGGTGCAGTTATGTCACATTCAATGAAACAGATTTTTAGTCAAATGGTCATTCAGCTAAATGGGCTTTCAGTCATTTCAACACAGTGACACAAAGAGATCGCCAATGGTGAGGAAGAGGGAATTTGCCCTTTCCCCACTTTAATGCAGTCCTGGAGTTGGTATGTATTGAGTTTTGAGTATACAGCAAAGTGTCTTACACTAGTGACTTTATATGTGCAAGTACATTTTATAACTACAGAAGAGGGATGTAGTACATGGAGTCCACATCTGTAAATTTGTAAAAGACCAGCTACCAGAAGTTGCTTGTCACACCGTACACATTTTAGAAGTGGTCACAGTACAAACTGCATGGAGGCTTGTACCACAGAGTCTATGGTGTTTATGGAGCATTCTGACAAACATCCAATTGTTACAAAGCCCAGCCTGCACAGGTGGCAAACAGGAATAAAACCTTGAACCCGACCCATATGATCCAAGCTTGACTAATGGCTTGTGCACTTGAAAGTACAGGCAGGGGACAATGGAGACACTCACCTGGGAAAGGGTGAAGTCTGCATGCCCAGGAGCATATGAAAACTACCAAACTGTGCTCCTGTGGGTGAGTGGGTGGCATCTTTGCTCATGTCAACCCCTTGCAGAGGTGAAGGGCAGTACAAAACTAATGCCCACAATATGCCCCATCTTGTGGTCTACCTGGATAGGTTCAGGGGATAGAGCTTAATGAGACAAAAATACATAGCATCTCAATGGCTGCCTTAAGGAAGGCTCTGCCATCAACCCTCACCCTGGTAATGGGGAAGAAATGGGACAATTAAAAAGGGGGTGGGATGATGATCAGCAAACAGTAGGGGGCAAAATATCCTAAAAAATGTTACACAATCCAAATGTGAACAAAAGAAAGATGGGAAAAATAGAAAATAAACATTCCAGTACAAGAATGCTTAAACTGAGCACTGTCAAGTTCAGAGAGAAGTGAGAAAGTATTACTGTAAAAAGGATGACCTTAAACAGTAACCTGTAACATACTAACCTGAAAATGGGCATCTAAGATGCAAAGAAAGACCACTAAAAAAGACCACTAAAACTATGACAGGTAGAAGTAAATATAAAAACAATTATCTACCCACTTCTAATCAACACAAATTAAGTTCTAGTTAGATAAAGTGAAGTTTAAGTATGAACTGTGGTGACAGCAGATATGGCTACATTGCTAAATAATCCTTAATGGAAAGGATGGGTGAAGACAACAAAATGGGGACAATGAGAATTGAAGTAGAAGAGGTTTTAATGCAGCATCATTTATATTATGTGGCGTATAACTTAACACACAGTATTTCTTTCAAGCTTGCATAAATACTATTAAAAGATCACATTACAGGGATTGTACTACCTAAAACATACACTGCCTAGTACATGAAACTTTCTAAGTATATGAACCGATAAGCTGTAACTACAGAAAACTAACTAGCTGCACATTGTACATAACACAATTAGAACTATTACTGTTGCAACTTTAAAATTAACACACACTTGAAAAATGGAGGTATTCAGTTGCCTGTTTGTTGAACACTTGCAAAGGTCAACTAACCACATACTAACACCACCATTAAATTAAGTAATAAATAGGAAGAAGAAAAGAGATGGAGAACTGCACCTGAAAGCCTACAAAACTCTACCAACAAAAACAAGAAAAAGAAATATGCAGAGTACAATTAAAGAGAGTTTCAGTGCTTCAACATGATATTCATGTGCCCCTGTAAGGACCCCAAAGAATTTTCTTTGCCAATTTCTTTGTGTGCTCTTCCCTGTCTTTTTCTAGACATGAGGAACACACACACATTTTTTGTTGTTGCCTGATGGTACAGTGATGAGTACCAGGTGCTTCACCTATCAGGAAGCAAAACTACATATAAAAGTAGCATCCCTCCATGAACAGTCGAAAGTAGAGCAAATGGCACTTCTATGTGAAGACGCAAACATGCACTCTTGTATGTCTTTGCATCATTTAGTGACCGATTGTTGGGTGTTTGGTGTACTCAGGCTACTGACAAAGTTAAACATTAATTGGGGCAAATTTTACAACTTATTACTATATTTTTTATTGTTTCATGTAGTTAATGATAATCTGTTTACACTAAAATACTTAAGAAATAAAGCAGACAAGTAATTTTTGTAACAATTACATTTTTATTACTTTTTTAAATTAACATACTGTGTATATTTCTTTTTGGTAATGATTTTTGTTACTAGTACCTAGTTGATTATTAACAATTACATTATATTTATTATCTGAAACTAGAAATAAGTTACTGAATACTTATGTATCCGAAAACCTGATTAGTAGTCAATATGTAATTGAATGCGGTAATTGTGGAGTATAATTGAAGAATACTCCAAGAGGAACTTGAATTAATTGCATTATACTGTTAGAATTAAGCAAGATCATCAAAGTAAGGACCTGAGAGAAAATTCAAATTGTGTTTACATGAGAAAGCTTTCACTACTACACAAGAATTTACATTTGAATGGTTAGAAGATGTTAAACACTATACAAAGTGTCAATAAATAATTCTGTCCTTACTACAGACAATTGTAACCTTAATCAGGATAAGACTATGTTAAGTATGCATGGAGAAGTGAATATCAAAAAAAATGAGGGGCTTTAAATAGCCAAGATATTAAGAAAAAATGGATAAACAAAAAATACAAAAATAAGAATATATTGGAGAGGAGTTGCAGAACATATTTAATGAAAGCATAGAGAACACAGTTACTTTCAATACCACTGACAGTGTAAGACTTTAATAACTTATGATTAAGTTGCAACTAGGGATGAAGTCAAATCCAGGAATGAGGGGACTTTTAGCACAATAAGTGCTGTAAATGTATTCATTACCAAGCTGTCTAACTGTTGTCTCTATCCTGAAAAAGCGAAAGTAAATAAAAGTAAAAGAAATTACTTGGATAAAATGAAAATATTAAATAACAGTGAACCATTAATCACTGGATGGAACAATATCAGAGACTGAGATGGTTATACAGATGGTAATGAAGACAGCACTAATAAAAATATTACTATTAGGAACAGAATTAGAAAAGGTACTGAGGAATTTACAATGCCTATTAGGAAGAATTTATCCGTAATAAATCATATATTGAGATACCCAGAGGGTCAAATTTTAGTACTAGGTGACCATGCTGAAATTAAATGCAAGGCAGTTATGCAGACTAGGTAAAGATGTAATCATGGTTTCATCATTACCTAGACTGAAACATATGTACATTAATAAGCTGATACAGAAGTTTCCATTAAGGTATGGGTTCTGTCATTATTCATGCTGCAGACCACAATATTAAGGAAACGTTTAGTTATCCAGTGTAGTGGATTAGAGAATTAACAAAATTACTTAAGAAGAAAGGGAAGTATAATCTTTGTAAATCATATTCTACAAGTTAAATAAAAGACTTTTTAATAATGTTAGTAAGGAAATGAAGAAGAGGCTAAAGTTCATTTTGAGTTATGTTTGTTAAAAGAATCCCAGTGTAAACAGTCCTTCAAATATGTTAATTCAATTACAATATCACAGTTTCCAATTGTATAATAGATGTACTTCAGTATCACGTGTGGATTACTGCAGATACATTTAATACATATTTTGCTATTACTTATAAAACGACAATGACAAGTCCTCAATTTCTATCTCAGTAGAAGGAGAGTATCCTAAAATTACTATTAACATGGTTAGAGACACTGAATTAAATTAGTAGGACAACATCAGTGGGTCCCAATATGATTTCTGTGGCTCTACTAATTAACAGCAAGGCAATTATTACACTATCATTGTATAATATAATTAATAAATTATTACAAAATGGAATTGTTCCTAAATTATTTAAACTTTCATGTATATAAAAAAGGAGAGAAAGTTGAAGTAAACAATTACAGACCGATTAATTTGATATCCGTTTTTGGCAAATGCTTCACGAGATGTTTGATTTAGTTAATGAATAAAACATATACTTGTAAGGTAATCAACATTGCTCAACACTGCTTTGTCAAACGAAGACCAACCATCAGCAATTTGATTAGTTTCTATGATAGATTTTACAAGCCTTGGATTTGGATTTAGTTCCTGGAGTAATTTATCTGAAGCTAAACCATTTGAGACTTTGCCATTCTCGACCATCCATAAATGTTTAATTGCATTGCGCACTAATTGTCATATCATAAGATGGATAATGGAATGGATGAAGAACAGGAAGCAACATGCAAAGTATCAGAACATATTATCTAATTTGCCTGTATTAATTAGTGTACAACAATGATTTGTTTTGGTACCTATATTGTTTAATGGAGTTTTCTTGACAGGGCTGTCAATGTACAGAGATAAATTTAAAACTAGATTTGTTACACAAAATAATACAGACTTCAAAGAATTAAATGCCTAAATTAAATCATTAGGGGTGCGGCCTACTGCCAAAGTTTTATTCATTATTTTATTTATTTTACATTTGTTTATCAGAAGTATCTGACAGGGCCAGGAGCCCATTTTCAGCAGAGGCCCAGGGAGAAAAGCTCCAGTATAATCAACAAATTTAAACAAGTTTAACTTTTTCAAAACCATAAATGGTTATGTAGTACAAAACAAAAATCAACACTTATAAAAACATGGAGAGACAATCATAAAATGGTTATGTAGTACGATGGCAAAAAATCAATATGTATAGAGACAAAAGGAAGGCAAAATATCAAAATCAGTATTAACAACACAACACTCATTATACATACAGTAGATATAAAAAGTTTACACACCCCTGTTAAAATGCCAGGTTTTTGTGATATAAACAATGAGACCACAATAAATCATTTCAAAACTTTTCCCACCTTTAATATGACCTATAACCTATACAATTCAATTGAAAAACAAAGAAATCTGTTAAGGGAAAAATAGAAAAAAATAAAAAAAGTACAATATGCTGGTGGCATACGTGTGCACACCTTTAAACTAATACTTTGTTAAAGCACCTTTTGATTTAATTACAACATTCAGTCTTCTTGGGTACACAACTGGCATCAATTAAAGAGACTGTGATTAACCCCAAATAAAGTTCAGCTGTCCTAGTAGGATTTTCCTGACATTTACTCAGTTGCCTGCTACAGCAAAAGTCATGGTTCGCAGAGAGCTTACAAAGCATCAAAGGGATCTCATTGTTGAAAGGTATCGGTCAGAAGGGTATAAAAAAAATTCCACAGCATTGGATATACCATGAAACATAGCGAAGACAGTCATCAAAAAGTGGATAAAATATGGGACAACAGTGATGTTGCAAAGAACTTGACATCCCTCCAAAACTGATGAAAAGACAAGATGAAAACTATTCAGGGAGGCTGCCAAGAGACGTGCAGCAACACTGAAGGAGATGCAGGAATTTCTGGCAAGTACTGGTTGTGTGCTACATGTAAACAAATCTCCCATATTCTTCATATGTCTGAGCTATGGGGTAGGGTTTCAAGAAATTAGCCTTTTCTTACACAGAAAAACATCCAGGCCCAGCTAAAATTTGCAAAACAATACATCACGTCTCCCAAAAGCATGTGGAAAAATGTGTTATGGTCTGATGAGAACAAAGTTGAACTTTTTGACCACAATTCCAAAAGGTATGTTTGGCGCAAAAACAACACTTTGCATCACCAAAAGAACACCATCCACAAGGTGAATCATGGTAGTGGCAGTTTCATGTTTTGGGGTTGCTTTTCTTCAGCTGGAACTGGGGCTTTAGTCAAGGTGGAGGGAATTATGAACAGTTCCAATACCAGTTACTTTTAACTCAAAACCTTCAGGCTTCTGCTAGAAAGCTGAAGATGAAGAGGAATTTCACCTTTCAACACGACAGTGACACGAAGCATACATCCAAATCAACAGAAGAATGGCTTCACCAAAAAAAATTAAAGTTTTGGAATGGTCCCAGCCAGAGCCCAGACCTAAATCCAATAGAAAATCTGTGAGATGACCTGAAGAGGGCTGTACACAAGAGATGCCCTTGCAATCTGACAGATTTGGAGCACTTTTGCAAGGAAGAGTGGGGCAAATACTGCCAAGTCAAGATGTGCCATGCCGATAGACTCCTACCCAAGAAGACTGAATGCTGTAATTAAATAGGATGCTGCCTATGAGACATCAGATTTGGAGCTAAATCGCTTATATTAAAGTATGATATCACTGCTAACTGGACTCAAATGGTAGGTGCAGTTGTGCCTTCATTAAAGAGTTCCATTAGAAATTCAAGAACAGAGCCTACAGGTGCAGAAAAGGGATCAATGTGATTATGTAATGCCCAGGAAGAAAATCTTCTCCATTTGCTCATATAAAGTTTCCTTGTTGAAGTCTTATGAAACGAGATCAAGATATGCTTGACAGCAGCAGAAAGGTTGGGGAGCCTGGCTATATTTGGAATCGGAGCAGCCAAGCTGTCAATTTGAGGATCTAAAGAGAGGGGTGGAGCATCTCTAATGCACGAGTCAGAAGGTCTGGAATTGGGTCCAGAACCCACGGCTCCTCCTGGAGATGAGGCCACAGGAAGGGGAACCAAATTTGATGAGGCCAGTATGGGGCGATGAGAATCATACTGCTTCCCAATGAGTTGGCTTTCTGAAGAAGTTTGGTTCTCAAGGGAAAAAGAGGGAAGGCATAGAGGAGACCCAAGGGCCAATCATGTGCAAGTGCATCCCTTGGTGACTCCACCGGAGGGGGGGATTAGGGAAAAATAGCTGCTGCATTTGGCATTCATGGATGTGGCAAAAAGATTGCAGCAAGACTGGCCCCATTTGTAGAAAATCATCTCTGCTACTTCTTGTTTTAGGGACAAGTTGTGAGGCATCAGAATAGCTCTGTAAGTTTGTATGCTATCACGCTGGATTTCCCCGGGATGTGCATTGCTATCAGAAAGCAATGGAAGGAAGTTGCCCACTGCCATACTCTTAGGGCCTCTCGACAAAGGGGGTAAGATCTGGTTCCTCCTTGCTTGTTTATGTACCAAACAACTGACGTTGTCTGTCTGAATTGTAATAGTCCCCCGTGGAAGAGAGTCCTGAGCACCGCTCTCGTGTCTAGGATATTGATATGCAGGTGGGCCTCATGTTCTTGCCACGTGCCTTGGACCGTCCTGCCTAGATAATGCATCCCCCCATTTGGGAGGTGTCCGTGGTCACTGTGGCTTTAGGCTGTGGGAAGACAAAGGGATTACTGTGGGAAGACAAAGGGATTACTTGATGTCACGTGAATGGAGTGAAGCCACCAGCAACGGTCCTTTTTGCAGGAGTCCATTATCAGAATTTGGTGAGACATAGGTAGTTCCTGCAATGACCATTGAGTGAAGAGTAGCCACTGTAAGATTCTCATGTGCATGCGTGCTAATGGAACTAAGTTTATCCCTGCTGCCATGGTTCGCAAAACTGTCAGAACTGTTCTTGCTTGCACTCTTTTCTTGGAAAGAAGATTTGAGACCTGATGTCGTAGAACTAAAACTCTTTCGGAGGAAGTTTTGCCATCATCTCAGTCATGTCCAGATCTGCTCCTATAAAAACAATATGTTGAGATGGCAACAAGGCAGATTTTTTGTAATTTATCATGATTCCTAGGTAAGAACAGAGTTGTAAAGTGGTGTCTCTCACTTTTGGTCATAAATGCTTAGTGGTGGTGGTCAGGGGCCAGTCATCTAGATACAAAAACACTCAGAATTCTAGACGTCTCAAGTGAGGCGTGACCACTGCCATACACTCGATGAACACTCTGGGGGCTGTAGTGAGACCAAAGGGCAGAGCTCAAAACTGGTAGTGCCTGGCTCCCAACCAGAAGCGCAGATGACTTCTGGATGGCTTGTTCATTTTTAAGTGGTAGTACGCATCCTGGAGATCTATAGTGCGCATCCAATCATCTTTTCTCATAAAGGGGAATATTGACTGCAGTGTTACCATCTGGAACTTCACTTTCCTTACTAATTTGTTTTATATGCTGAGAACCAGTATTGGTCTCCTGTTTTCTTTGGAACTAAAAAGAACCTTGAGAAAGTTCCGGATCCTATTTGGTATGCTGGGACTGCTTGGATGACTCTGTCTAGCAACTTTTAAATTTCTAGAGTTGCCTGTTCCCTTTGACTGGGTGGAATGTCCGGGATGCTTTTTATGTTTGGGACGGGCAAGAAAAATGGTATAGAGTAGCCTCTGGATATGATGCTTTGTACCCATTTGTCATTTGTTATTTCTAGTCAGGCTTCTGGGTACAAAGATAAGTGACTCCAGACTGCCTCCAGAGATGGAGAGGCAGGCCTCCCTTCAGGAGCGCTGAAAGGGCCTACCATGGAATGAATCCCTGTCGCCCTGGTTTCACAGACCTGCTCTGCCACATGGACAGCATCTCCCATTACCACTTTCCCCTCTGCCCCTTGGGGAAGAGTCACCACGGGCATCCTGAAAAGCTCTCCGGAATTTTCAGAACCACATCTTTCCTCCCTTTTGACCTTTGGGGTAAGGTCTAGAAGGTAGTGAAAAAGAGACTCCTATGGCAGAGAGTGTTTTCCTTCTTGCTCACACCTGGTGAGTGTGTCCTTGACTTTTGGCCCGACGAGAGACAAGCCATCGAAGGGAGCATTAACAAAGGTAAATTTAAAGGGCTCCGCAAAGTCACAAAAGTGCATCCAGGAATGTCTCCTCAGGGAAATTCCTGAAGCCACTGCCCTGCTCGCTCCATCTGCTGCATAAGAAATAAGCCTCATGGAGGAGTTAACCACAGAGTTTAGGTGTAGAGCTGAGAGGAAACCTTGTCTGAAATGTCTGCAGCTACTTGTAGAGTATCTCCTAGCTCCTTCAGGAGATCTCTCTGCAACCTAGTGAAGTGAGTCAGATAATTCAGCGATCTGAGTACAAATATCGCTTAAGAAAACATGCGCTTCCCGTATTTATCCATCGTATGAAACTCCTTGTTCGTTGGATGGACAGACAAGAAAGTCTCTGAAAGCTCCTTTTTGGTGGCCACCGCCACCACCATAGCATCTACTAGGACACCTTTTGTGAGAAATTCCTTGTCCGAAGCTGCTGTAATAAACTTATTTGGCCAGGTTCTCAGAATCTTGAGAATCCCACAACTTTCGACTAAATACATTCATGAGTTCTTCAAAAGGCGGAGACACCCAAGTGGAAGGGCGAGAACCAAAAGCTTCCAGGTATACAGACCTCTCAGAAGGGTTGATGGACTTCCAGCCACCTTTCAGCTTTAGGATTTCTAGGATGTCTGTGAAGGAGACATCCTTAGAGGGTGACCGTGGGGAACCTTCCGACTCATCGAGGTCTGTATCTGAATGATGGACTCCTCTAGAGAGTCTAAATGCTTCCTCTTGCATAATCTCTTACGAGGGACCTCTTCGGAAGGGTATTCTGGAGAGGTTTCAGAAGAGAGGGCTTCACCCGATGGGGCATCCTGCGGCTTTGGGTCTCCACGTTTGTGTGGATGCGATGGTGTCGAGACAGACACTGGAGCCTTTGGGTGAAGAATGCCTGTACCTGGGAGTGGAGCTGTCAGAGGTGACACCACTCTCCTCATCACCTCGAAAGCCCCCCTGCCACCGATACGAGGATGCTCCTGTCTCTGAAGAACCAGAAGGCATTCCCAGATCCAAGGGGGGTTGGCTCCGAGCCCGATGTAGGAGCCAAGCTCACCTGTGCCAAGGCTCCAATAGGCAAGTCCGGATCAGACAACTGTCCAATCAGACTCCCCTTCCCGGACCCGACTGCAGAACTTCGGATCCCCTTGAGTTCAGACAGAATCGAGGAGGTTAGAGCCGTAGTTGGCCCCGAAGACCCTGCTGCAGGTCTTGGGTCCGACGGTTCCACTGCAACCAGTTCCAGACACTCCAGCTCCGAGGTCCCAGTTTGGATTGCAGTAGGAATTGATGGAGGGGACGTGGTCTTGGTCAGCTCCACAGCCCTCTGGATTGGAGTTGACAAAAGTTTGGACAATGCTGGTATCTTCAACAGTCTACACAACACACGATCCACATCATCAGAGAGGCAAGGGAGATCTGAGGGTTGGGGAGACCGGTTCCAATTCCAGGGACTGGCTCCATATTTGAAACTCCATTGGCTCCAAAAATGCAACAGTAGCCAAGGAGGAAGATTTTTCGGTTCCGACAGTCTTCGGAACCAAAGATGACTCTTTTGCCAATATTTTGGTTGGCTCAGACTGCATGGAAAAGTGGAAGATCTTTTTCCTGACTTCCCAGTTCTTGAAGGTGGGGCTTTTGACAAATTGGAAGAACTCTGACCCTCTTCAAGTGCTTCTGTAAAAGGAGACTTCAATAACCCTCTTAATATTAATTTATTCTTCCTTTCCAGCAATACTCTGCTACTGAATGTACAGTAAATGCTACAAGATTGCTGTAGATGGACTGAACCAAGACAGTAGACGCAGACTGTTTGACCATCAGTTAGAGACATTTTTTGATTACATTTTGTACACTTTTTAAAACCCGAAGGTTTAGATTCTCTAGGATCCTTAGATATTGTAAAATCAAAGTTTGGCAACAACAGAATAAAATCACTGCTGATACTAAGACAAGAGTTTTTTTTTCTCTTTTTAAATAAACACCCAAGCAGAAATGCTTTAACTAGTAAAATGAAGGCAGTCCTTAAAAACAAATCGATCTGCTTTTTAGGAGAAAGAAGAGAAAAGGTGAGACGGCCCTCTAACTTAAACGAACCCAACAGAAGCTCTCTAACTGAAAACTAGATTACCCTTTACAATTTAAACCAATATATTTACATCTATACAAAACTTTCTAGGCCCTCAAACTAAAATGGTCTAAAGGATTGCTCTCTAACTGAAAAAACGAGCTTACCCTTTACAAGTTAAACAAATATATATATATATATATATATATATATATATATACATACATACACACATATACATACACATGTATATATACACAACTGTCTTCTAGGCTCTCTAACTTAAACAAGCCTATTTGACAAGAATAGAATGTTGTGATAGGGAAGAGATAAAATGGCCTAAAGAGGAAAAAATAATGGCCAATTACAACAAACAGCACAAAATGAACACAATTTAGAACTAAGCTAAATACTATAAACTTTAGAAAAAATACAATTATTTTGAATTATTAGAAGAAAAAAGGTAAACTTGGCCAGAGCCAAAACTGAGAACACAATCTTGTTAGTGGCGAATGAGATCTGAGGACCTCTCCTAGGGCATGATGGGATAGGGCTACAGCCAGAAGCCAGTGGAAGACCTCAAGCTTTTGTAAACGACTGAGTCAGAACCAAGGACTTGTTCCAAATGCAACCAGTAAAGAATGAAGGCAATATAGGATAAGATCACATCACAGTATTAAGGAGGAGAATTAACAAGAAATTGAGAAAAACTGGGAACTGTGCAGAAAGTCTTTGTAACCAGAGTGCAGACTTTAGAGCACCTGTAATGGTCAAGAAGTTAGAGAAAGAAGATGTGTTACATATGTAGCATAACACCACAATTAAAAACAATGCAGGAATTACAGGGAGAGAGGAAAAAGTGGAAGCAGAAATGAACAGGATGGGAGGGGGTGGATCTGGAAAGAACAGCTCGGAGATGTGCAGGCAGCCTGAAAAAAAAATAATCAGATAAATTGCAGTAACACATGTGAGCTACTTTGCATACATCAAAGAATGGAATAAACTCAGGCAGGACTGTGTTGACAATTTTGAGTATAATTTCCATGTTGCGAACAGGTCAGGAATGTATTAGTCAGTCATTTGTTTTAATCATGGCTTTCAACTTAGAAATAAGAAAGGAGGGAGAAAGGAGAGGTGAGCTACATTTGGGAAGTCATGCAGGCTGTGAAAATTACAAGACAGAGTGGGCTACAGCCAGAGAAATAAGGTTGGGATATCCAAAACAGAGGAGATAGAGAAATTTTTCCTAGTGGCTAGTGAGAGAGACAAGTTAAAGCATGTATGGAAAAATGAGGGCACCAGGTGAGTGATTAGAAAGGTTAGAACTAGCACAGGAAAAGTACAAACGAACAGAAGGCAGTGGGTCTGGCAAGAACAACTCCGAGATATGCAGGCAGCCTCAAAAAATCAGATAAATTACAGTAACATATGTGAACTACTTTATGTACATTAAAGAATGGAATAAACTCAGATAAGACTGTGTTGACTGTTTTGAGTACTTTAAAATTCAGCTTACATAAATGTAATATGTATTTTCAACAAACATATTAAGGAACCCAGTTTTCTTATATCATAAAGAACTTACTGAAATATAAGAGTATAATGATTTGTGTACACTTACCATAAATGTAGATGTTTGAGTGTATTCACTGTTGCAGTCCTCACATATGGGTTGATGCCCAAAGCCCAGGAAAAAGACAAAGGGTGGAGGAAGGATCACAGATTAAGGGTACGTAAGAAGGCCCTGCAAAACTGCAGAGGCAAAACCAGCCCTAGATTTAGAAAACAAAGGTAGATTGTAATGCTTTGTGAAAGTATGGACAGAAGACCAAGTAGCTGCTTCTAAAATGTCCTTAGTAGGCACACCTCTCAGAAGGGCTGCAGAGGTAGAGGCTGCTCTAGCAGAATGGATCCTAATACCCTGAGGGGGAACCTTCCCATGCTGCAAGTAACAAAACTGAATACAATGAGCAATCCATTTGGAGATGGTTTGTTTTGAAATAGCTTTACACTGAGCCCCAGGAGCAAAACTAAACAACAACTGTTCAGATTTTCGAAAGGATTTAGTCCTGTCTAAGCAAAATCTCAGCTGTCTATGCACATCACGAGAGTGCAGAATCCTTTCCCCTTTATTTTGGGGATTGTTGAAAATGTAGTCAGGTGAATAGAATGGTTAAGAGTTAAACTGGAAACTACCTTAGGCAAGAAGGAGGGATTAGTTTTCAGAGAAACTCAATCGGAGTGAAAAATAATGAAAGGTTCTACTGCCATTAAGGCTTGCAGCTCAGATACCCTTCTAGCTGAAGTAATAGCTAAAAGGAAAGCAGTCTTCCAGGATAGAAACTTCAAATCTGCAGAGGCAGCTGGTTCAAAGGGAGGCAGAGTAAGTTTTTCCAGGACAAAATTAAGATCCCAAGCAGGAGTAGAAGCTCTTCTGAGATGTCTAAGATTACAAGCTCCCCTCAGAAACTGTTTCATCAAGGGGTGAGAGAAAATGGGTTGCTCAAAAGAACAATGAGCCAAAATTGCTGAAGCGTGAATTTTGATTGAAGAAAAGGAAAGTCCTCCATTAAACAGTCCTGCTAGGTAGTAAAGAATGAAGGAAAGAGAAGGATGAGAAGAGTTTTCTCCTTTAGCCAGCATCCAAGAGCAAAATCTGTAGGATTTTCTGGTGCTAGGCCTCCTGGCCTCGTGAAGAACTTCAACCATCTGTTGGGAAAGATTTAAAGTACTAGACAGTTAAATGCATAGTTTGAAGATGAGGATGAAGGAACTTTCCCCCCTCCCTGAACCAACAAATCTGGTACCAGGGGAAGATGCCAAGGCTGAGCCTGTGAAAGGCAGGGCAGGAGGGGATACCAATGCTGCCTGGGCCAATCTGGTGCTATCAGAATAGTCTTTGTTTTTTCATCCCTTATCTTTAGCAGCACTCTGGGAAGAAGAGGCAGAGGAGGGAATGCATAAACTGAGAGATGTGTCCATGGGAAGGACAATGCGTCCACCTTCCAAGCTTTGTTGTGAAATTCCCTGGTGCAGAAGGTTGGAAGGAGATGATTGGTTTGAGAGGAGAAAAGATCCATTTGTGGGTTGCCTCAATGATGAGTGAAGCAGTGGAAAATGTCCTTGTTCAGTTGCCACTTGTGAGGATCCAGAACATGTCTGTTCAAATGATCCGCCAAGGAGTTTAGTCTCCCTGGGAGATACTGGGCTATAAGATGTAAGCCCATTGATGGAGCTATGGACCATATTCTCATGCTTTGTCTGCACAAGGGGTAAGAGCGAGTCCCCCCTTGCTTGTTGATGTACCACATGACTGTGGTATTGTCTGTCCTGATCAGCAGAGTCCCAGGGAAGAGTAGGTCCTTGAAAGTCAGCAAGGCCTGCTGCACTGCCATCAATTCTTTTAAGTTTATGTGCAGATGAATCTGCTGGTTGCTCCAAGTCCCCTGTATGCCCCTGCCTTCCAGATGAGCCCCCCCCCATGCAACATCTAAGGCATCTGTGGTGAGAGTCTGGCTGGCAGGTGGTGGGCAGAAAGGCAGACACTTGTTATGAGAACAGGCTGTCACCCACTACAGGAACTCCATTTGTAGACAGAGAATAAGGGGAAGAATCAAGTCTAAGTCCTGTGTGTGCTGACACCAAAGATTCTTGAGGTACCATTGAAGTTCTCATATGCAGCCTTGCATATGGGATCATCAAAATACATGAAGCCATGAACCCCAGTGCTTGCAGAATTGCCTTGCAGAGAGCTGGGTCATGCTTGCCAATTTCCTGGAGTACATTGAAAGATCTTCTTGCTTCTGTTGAGGGAGTAATACCATCTGGGTGGCTGTATTCAGACTCGCTCAAAGGAAAACAATCTCCCTTGTAGGAACCAACTTTGACTTCTTTCGGTTGAGTGTGTAACCCAAAGAGGTGAGTGTGTTCTTCACGAAATCCAAATCGTTTTCTAGTTGTTCTGGGAAGTTTGCTTGAATGAGACAGTCATCCAGGTAAGGATAAATATGAATGCTTCTCTGCCTGCAAAAAGCAATGGCTGGAGCCAGGCACTTGGTAAAAACTCTGCGAGCAGTAGATAAACCAAAGGGCAATGCAGAGAAATGAAAGTGTTGCTCCTCAGCCCTGAAGCGAACGAACTGCCTGCAACTCTCCCTTACTGGGATGTGCAGATAAGCCTCTGAGATTCAAAGTTACTAGCCACGAATCCTTGCCCACCATTGGTAGTAACTGTTTAAGGGTAAGCATCTTGAATTTGGGAATCGCCAGAAAAGTGTTTAGAATAGACAGATCCAGAATAGGGCGCCAGGTGCCCCCTTTCTTGGGTACCAGAAAAATTCTTGAATAAAAACCTAGGTCTGCCTGATTTGCAGGAACTGTCTCTATAGCCCCCATAGTCAGTAAAGAAGAAATTTGAGTTTCTACCTCTGCCCTGAGAGTTCTGGGTATGTCTGGGAACCCTTGTAAAACAGGGAAGGTGTGAAAGTAAAACTTGTAACCTTGGTTTACTATACTGAGCACCCATTTATAGTCTGTGATGGTAGGCCATACCTATGCCAACCTGGCTAACCTTCCCCACCAAAGGAAACCCAGGGCCCGCAGAGGTAGGTACAAGAAGGCCAGAGTCATTGAGAATGTTTGCTTTGGGAAACTGGCTTAGAACTCCCTGATTTAGCAGAAGAATGCCATTGTTTAGCCCTTTGAGGGACAGAAGCCTGCCTTCTGGAAGATCTGAAACCCCTAGACCTAGAGCGACTCTGCTTGCCAGGATCAGGGAAAAACCAATTCTTGGAAGGATAATGCCTACTAAACTGAGGAGGCTGAACCCTTAAGGAAATCTTTTACAGCTTGCATAGATTTTGCCTTATCCTCCAACTTCTTCAGTACCCCCCCCCCCAGCCTTATTACCAAAAAGATTGTCCTTGTTCAAAAGAACATCCAGCAATTTAGACTTAACAGGTTCAGAAAGAGGCTGCTCCCTGAGCCAAGCATGCCTTCTAATTACAGAACCAGTGGCTGCTGCCCTGCAGAAAGCCTCCAAGGTGTCAAAACCACAATGAAGTGAATGCTTATTAACTAAAGTGACAGAATTCAGTAAGTCTTGTAAATCTTTGTTCTCCTTCATGGAGGGAATATCTCCAAGTTTAGCCTTAATAGCCTCCTAAGTATGCTGCTGATACTTAAGCATGTGAAAAAGACAATTAACGGATCTAATGGCAAGAGTTGCAGAGGTATAGACTTTTTTACCTCACCTGTCCAAGGCCCTAGACTCCTTATCAGAAGGCACATGATTTTAAAGCAATAGTACCCTTAACACCCTTGCGCTCTTGAGAAATAATTTCTGGATCAGCAGAAGGGTTTTTAAAAAGGAATTGATAAGATTCAGGAACCCTGTAATACCTATCTGGTTTTCTGGGGGCAGGAGGAACAGAATTAGGAGTTAAATAATTTTACATGAAAACATCATCCACAACTTCCAAAACTGGAGGTATAGCCAGAGGCTTATGCTGTGGCAAATACAAAAAATGTCTTGATTCTTTTCTTAGACTGTGGAAAATCCTGACATTCCCATTTAAAATGCTTCCGAAGGGTATTCAAAGTATCCCCAAAGGAAAAATCTTCTGGAGGGGAGGCAGAAGGGATAGAGTCCTCAGCATTAGAATCCTCAAAGCCAGAAAAAAGTTGAGAATTCCTTCTTCACCAGCAGACACACTGGAAATCTCAGAAAATGAGACAGACAAAACATCAGGAGATAATTCCCTAAACCTCTTCGGGGGGAGGGGTGAGAGCCCCTAATCGGGGAAAGATGATCACCAGCCATCTTTACCAAATGGGACTGAGGCACAGGAGGGGAGGCCGACACCCGCTTGTGAGAAGGTCTGTGGCTAGAAGGTTTACTAGCAATCCGGAAGGACTCTGGAGGCCTAGCAACTGCAGAAGTCTGAACTAAGGTAGTCAGTCTGGTTCTGGTCGCATGTCAAAAAGAAGAGGATTCAGAAGCCTGTGCCTGCAAAGCAGCTCTGGACCCATCTGAGGCGGTGACAGGCGGAGGGTCTGAAGACGAAATAGCTGCCTGCGGCATGGAGGACTCCGTAAACGTCTCGGCAGAGGCTTGCAGCTAAAAATCTGTGGACTGCGGGGGCTGCGAAAGTGCCTCACTGACTACCGTTGTGCTGATGACAAATTTCACCGGTGCGTCGTCAGCAGATTTAACCCTAGGCCTGTAGCGGTCCTTGTCTTTGCGTTTCCTAGGTATATCCAAAGTCGGGAGACCAGAAGACGCCATACCGACGAACTTAGGCCAGACTCCGAAATGCTTATCCAAAATCTTAGCTCTACGGTGTATGGTACGCGGGTTAAAGGAAGCACAGAGATCGCAGTTCAAGACGTCGTGCTCAAGGCCCAAACAAGTTATACAATAGGAATGGAAATCACTGTGCGGAATCTGTTTTCCACAGACAAGACAGCTATTAACTTTATCTGACATTCGTTAACACAAGAAAAGAGGATCCCCAACAGGGTACTTATCTGAAGGAGTCTTCAACTTGGTAGTCGGAAAGCGAAACGAAGGTAAATGGCCGACCGGCACTAGTGCGAATTGCATCTGCTTCGGGCTCCGTGGCAAGAAAGACTGAGGAAATGCGTCGGCTGCCTCCCTTTATACCTGACGTTCTGACATCAGTTTTACAACCAACAGCCGACGTCATATATCAAGGACTCTGGTATTCGGGCCGACCGAAGGCTACCGGGAGCCGGATAACCCATATGTGAGGACTGCAACAGTAAAACACAAAGAACATCTGGTTATTACTATTTTTTTGACCTATCATTTAAAACTCATGCAAATAAAATTTTAAAATCCTGAAATTAATGGGTTATTTATTGAAAAATCTAACCACCATGAAAAGGATTGTTTTACTATTGTTTTTAAGACTTATGTTAGGCCCACTACTGAATATAATGGCATCTTTTGTATTTATAGTAAGAGTAAGATTTAAGGTTCTTGATGGTGGACAACGTAAATCTACTGAAAGACTTATTGAAGTAAGAGACTAAGAATATGGGAATAGCCAAAGAGCTTCTAAACATTTATTCTACAAGTTATAAGAATATACAAGGAAAATTAATTTTAGCATATAAAACCTTTCATGATCTTACATTCCAAATTTTATTTAGCAAGATTTATAGAAATGAAAATACATTGAGGCACACCAACATGAAATTTCAGAAGTGGCTATGTAAATCTAGATTAAGGTAGTAATTTCTATCAAATTATGTGATTATACTATGGAGTAATATTCTGATTAACATTTATATGTCTTCTACTTTAGATATTTATAAAGGAAATATTGATGCCTGGGCAGGAGATCTGAACTGTATATTATGGAATCAGTATCCTTTGCTGATCATAAGGCTTGAACACCACTGTAAAAAGTATATGTCCTTAAGCATTGTGCATTTTCTCTCTCTATAAAAAAATGTATTTCCTCACCTACAAATAATAACTGGAGGCAGGAGAGTTTAAAGAGAGGAAGAAGGGGACAAAAATGTAAAAAGAGAAATGAGAAAAGAGGGGAAACTTCACTTTTAGCCGCATCCTTTTTTTAAAGCTATTAACAAGTAGGAAAATAGCATAGAAAGATGCTAACAGACAGCAGCAAATGTTTGTCAGTAACAAATAAAAACAGAAACATGAATAGAGGAAGCAGGCTGTAATGTCTTGCATACTTAATAAAGTTGCTTTAACAATAGACAAAAATTAATGTCATTAAATCAGATCAGTAGTCTGTTAACAGCAGAAGTCTGAGCATGCAAAGCAGAGTACAGATAAATATGCTCACTTGAAGTGATTATGAATGAGTACATCATTATCTACTTTATCAATGGTGTTAAAAGTGTGCCTCTCATTTGGATTAAAAGCCTGCCAATTTGATTGGTATTTATTTAATTTTAAAACCATGTACCTTACAAATGATTAAATTAATTTATTAGTCTTTTTAATTTTGTAGACATTCAAGAAATAAACTGGAGTTGCATAGCACTGAAAAGAATATTCTACTGGTCTGTGAAACTTGTTGGTGAGATGCAATAGAGGAGCCAGAGGATCAGAACATGGCCTTAACAAATGATGTCAATTTTCGTAGGAAATTTTTGAGCAAAAATAGAGGAAAGTTAGCAATCCTGTGGTGAAGAGGAACAACACCTGTTAGATTAGAGATATCGGCTGGAGGGGCTATGGGAGGATGGAAGTGATCCTTTGGGTGTCAGCCTGCTCATCCTGGGAAGAAACCAAGGTTGTCTACAGTATGCAGCATACGAGCATGACCACCTCAAGTGCATTTGCGATAAGCTGTTCAGTCAGGAGGTTGCTCATGTGTGCATGCACCTCCTGAAGGTATCTTGCAGAGCTGGCAAGGCTTCTGTGAGGGGGACAGAAGTCATGGAACACTCCCCAGTAAGCAGTACAACCTTGTACTAATGTCCTCCTTTCTCCTCACCAGCCATGGACTGCAGTCAGGTTCAGTCCAATGGAAACTGAGATAGGCCAAGTAGATTTGGTAAATGTGGAGAAGACCTAGTGGTACAACTTGTCAGCAGGGATGGAGAAAAAAGTAAAGGAAGATGGGCTTTCTTCCTACATAGGCAGCCTGAAGATGAAAATGCTGTTATTTCCAGAATACCCTTTCAAAATGTAAATTTTCCAAGTTTTGGAATAAGGACTGAAACCCATTTTTGCCTTATTCACAAAGGATCACTGTTTTTGTCAATGTTAGTGACTTTTACTGTTGATAATATGCATCCTTTTTCTTTTGGTCTTTCACTGAACATTTTGAAATGGAGTGCTGTAAACTGTTATGTTTCTGATAATTCTTTCAAAAAACAGTCTTACTGTTTTGTGTTTCACTGCCTCACTTAAAAATCCTTGTAGATGATTTAGAAATATCTTTGGGCTGGCTTACGTAACCGTTCATTTCGATGCTGATTTACCTGGAGTAAGATGGATGTGGTGTGGTTAGGCCTTGTATATTCCCTGCAGTGTTGCTGGTGGGCTCAGTTAAGGGCTGGTACAATCTTACAGTTTCTTTGAAGATCATATTTGCAACAAGATTATTGCATGCAATAATCTTTCAGCTTCAGCAAGTAATTCAATGTGGTGTCAATTTATGTAGTAAATGTCTACTTGCAGTTCAATCTACTAATGGTCTGGCTTCTATTAATCACAATGTGAGAGGAAAAGGAACTTCAAAACTATCCTGCCATTGATTCAGATGAAGCAGAACTGAATGGTTTACTAATACAGGATACACTGCAGGGAATCTTCAACAGCACCATTACAGGAGTTTAACAGAACACACAAGCTTGGCTATTTGTTTTATTCATCTGGGAGTACTGTGAAAAGGATTACCTCATGGTGTGGAGTACGGAAAGAGACACTGATCATTAGTAAGTTATGCTGTATAAAGTCTTTTGAAGAACAGACACTTTTCCCTTTCTGCACTGTCCTGTTAAAATATGTTAAATCCTGGGAAAACTACTTCACTACAAAGGATTTTAAACCTTACCAACTTTCCATGGCAACCAAGACGACAAGACTGTAGGCAAGATTTTATGACAGCCAAGATGTTGGGCTTGTAGAAGAACATCCAACCTTGCTGCAAATTCAGTTTATTGCAGATATTGCGGGCATTATTATAAGTTAGTTTCACACCATGGGGTGTGTTCCAGCTGTCATCTAGTAGATCCAAGTATGCCTAACTGAGATAGTCCACTGGACATAGGGTGAATATTTCCATTAGGATACAAATGTGTACTTATTTTTTTTAAATTACACCAGGCACACACAGATGTGTTTATCTTAATTTTTTTAAATATTTTCATAGCTTGGTTATATCATTGATTCAAACCATTGTACTGCAGATATGGAAATAATCTGTATCAGGATGAACCATTACTATGTATACAAGTCTTGACAATTTTTAGTTATCAAATTCAGTTACTGATGCATTGCAATATGATCTGAAACAGTAAGTTATCTGACTAAAAGCTGTATAAAGTTACACAATCATACAATGTCACCAATCTCAATGGTTTCTAAACAACTGGAGGCATTGTCAAACAGTCAATGTACTGGCACCTCTTCCACAACCCTTGATGTGGCTGTCACATCTGTAACTTATTATGAAAAAGTATATCTTGATATATCCAGTAAAACAAACAATTTTTACTTGATTTACCATTGCTTCGTTGAAGCACTTTATTTTATTTTACATTTGTTGACCGGGCTAGTCTAACTGGATACATGTCCATTTTCAGTAGAGGCCCGGGGAGAAAAGCTCCACTTTTAAACTAGATAAAATCAAGACAATATAAAAAAGATACATGCAATATGTAAAGTAAATACGAATTTCATCATCAACTTAACTTCATTTTGAGTTGGCATTTGCTTTTTATTGACGCATCTTGATATTATTGTCCTAGAAGGTTTAAGTAATGTAATGCATATGAGGCAAGTCTGAAACATATGGTTAGATGCTGCACCACACAGTCAGACAAACCAAGTTGCCTCCTATCTATAGCTATGCAATTGGGCTTCTTGTTCACCTAAAAGACAGTCTTGGGAAGTCTGTCCCAATTCTTCTGGTATAGTGTTATGTACTATTAGAATAAAATGATTCTTCTCAGGTTATCAGATGTATGCAACATTTGTACAACAGTCTTACATGAATGGCATAGTTTTCATATCCTTTGTTACATCACAACGATATACAAGTATGCACCGCTTAACGTCCTTCCGTACAATGTCTGACCACATTTACGTCCATACCGGGCGTTCCTTCGTTGAAAGTTGTGCGTTAGGCCCGGCAAGCCAGCACGTAAAACTCTACTGCTAATCATTAGCGGATCGGAGTTCCGCTGTGGCGCCCCCTAACCGGGAAAAGCCGAAAGAAACAAACAAACAGTACTAAGAGGATGTAAATGCAATTGGCCATTATGCAAACAGATGTTAAATGAAGCACAATACAAAGTATAGGGTGTGCGCTTAACGTCCGCACTGCTTAATGTTCTATGGGATAAAGCCTATCCTGGTCATTATACCTGTAATGTTTTATCATTTCTTTGAGCAAGTTTTAAATTGCTTACAAGTGCCTCTTCAGTGATACCAAGGCTGAACTTTGAGTGTATGAAATGGGATCAAGAAATAGTAAAAACAGTCTAAATAAACCTCTTACATTTAACATTTTTCTGCACAAAAGGTTGTAGCAGATACCACTTCAGATAACTATCATATATTCACTGAAACTTAAGGAAAATGATACATGAATGGCTTGAATGGTATATTTTTCATAAGTTTCTGACAAAAAATTGGATTCATAAAAATCAGACTAACGTTGTAAAGTGTTACAATACAACCACAATGTGCTCACTCAACAAACAATTAGAATACCTGCTCAGGAAGATGAAGGATTGTGTGTTCATCAGACCGAAATTCAGAGAGAGCTTTGAAAGCAGAAGCTGCTACAACGGCATCCTGTAAAAATAAATGCTTAATGATAACATTTTATTGTCTTATAGAGGAAACAAGTGAACAAAGTACATTGAGAATATTAAAAAGCTTGCATTTTTGGAGTTACAAAATATTAATACTGACAGAACAGTCTGATTTATTTATTAAATTAATTAAGAAAGACTGATGGAATCTCTCATGCATAAAATGCAGTTTTAAGTAGCCTTTTTAAATTAAAAAAAAAAAAAAAAAAAACAACTGATCAGGTCTGTTTTAATGACTCATCCCACATCATTAATACCTATGATACCTTGGTATTTTTTAATATCAAACTCAGTATAACCTCTGAGCTAATTATATTGCTATATAGTACTGAATATTCAGAATCAGAGAATTTGTAATAAAATACGGCATGATACTACTATTATTTATAACAACTTTTAAAAAAATGTACACCATTTTATTTAAAATGCAGTAATCAATTATGCAATTTTTTGCGTCTTTCGGCTTTTCCTGGTTAGGGGTTGCCACAGCGGAACTCCGGTCCGCTAATGATCAATACATAATTCGATTTAGCCGGAGAGCATCATCAGTAAAACACACGTGCAGGAAGTTTAAAATAAGGATTCATAGGCTGTCTAGATATTTAAAAAGGTATGCTGCTAACGTTTATGTTTAATTTTAAGAATGTGCTGGAAAACCTGTGAAAGACATTACATAAGCAAAGAACAGGGCAAAGCATCATGGCAAAAATGGAGGGATAAAGAAGAAAAAGCATCATATCTGCAAAGATAGAATATGTGTTATCTTATACACAGTTGGCAAGTTCTGATCTACAGTACTACATGTACTTCAAGAGTCCTTGTCTTGCTAAGCTCACGTATAACAAAGCCAGTTCAGAAGATAGCATCAAGAATAGTGCATTGCTTTTACTTTTAAAAAAAAAAAAAAAAAAAAAAAACAGAGAGAGACCAAAAGATCTTCGCTTTTTAGCATAGCCAGATCATGGTCAAATAAGGCCCTAGGTAAGAGAATGGACCAGGGATCCTTCTCCTCCAGCAGCCATTCTGGTACCCCATAACTTGTCTCTCTGTCTAACAACCATAAACACTGTTCAAAGCTGTCAGACTGCACACTGTTTTCTTCTTTACTTTTGAAATTAAGGCAAAGAGATGGATTTAATTTAAATGTTTTAATTTAAATATTCTTTGTCAACAAAGTTAGTCCCATTAGGCTAGTAACATCTTCTAAGGGGACCCCCTTGGTGGAATTTATACATTTGGACAGGGTATTGGGGAACTTCCCCCAACTATTTTGATAGCTCAGGTGGATATAAAAGATCTCACAGCACCTACCACCAACATCCCGTGGGAGTAGAACCCACAGCCTTTTGCACCAAAGGCAAGTATGCTGCCTGTTATGTTACTGATGCTGCTTTCAAATTCTATGACATAAACACTGATGGTCAACAAAACAGCTGCACAATTAACACAGATTTAGCATGAACAACAGTAAACTTCTCTTCCTTTGAAGCTCACACTCCTTGAAAATGTACCCCTGTAGGTTTGAAGATGTTTTCCATTAAGCAGTGAAATAAAATGTATGAACCAATAAAAGACAAAGTTACCCATTTCAGCGCATTCCAATCAACTCTGATGACTGAGTGAGCAGCTTGTAGTTAGTATACAGAATTAAGGCTCTATTCTCCTGTAGTCTCACACTTTTGATTACCTGCCCACGTGTTCCAAATGAAAGTAGCAACACCAAGTTCTCCCATCAAAATTCCAAAGGGATGGATGGTAGGTAGCAAGCAGTCTGAAACTTCAAAAGGATGAATGGTTGTGGCAGCCCTCGGCAGGCCCCTCCAAGCCAACAGGTCCAAGGCAACTGACTAGGTTGCCTAGTGCTGGATACGGCTCTGCTGTTTAGTACCATTAGATCACCAAGAGACTGTATGCACTTGCAACATGCAGAAGACAGGTTGCAAGGTACTTTTCCAGAATAGTTTATCAACTCTGTTAAATACAACCATGCTGAAGAATGTGCTGTATTCCAGTAGCATAATTTAATACTTCATAGCAGTTTTAACTGCTATCAAGTATTAAATTATGCTACTGGATACAGCACATTCTTCAGCCTAAATGCAGCTGCAAAAAGTCTTTCCAATAAGACTGCAGAAAGCTGTGTTTGTGTCCGACACAGGAATTTATAAAGCAAGTTTATGGATGTTCTGCAAAATCAGAAGACTCTGGAAAGTTTGTTTTTCTATTGCACTTAAAAAAAATAATTTCTACAATTTTCAATTACTGTTTAAATGTATCCTGGAAACGGCCTGTTCTGGCTTAATGACAGGTCCATCTTGGAGAGACAGCAGTGTTTATTCTAGTGAAAGCAGTTTAACTGCTGCTATTTCTAGGTAACTGAGCACTACTGACTCAAATGTATACCTGCTTCTCATTTGGTTCCCTTGCTTTTACTGCATGCTATATGCTGTGACCAGCTGCACTAACTGTCTTTCTAGTGCAATTTTCAAATAACTGCACCTGTGTGCATCCAATAAGAAACTTAAAAAGTATTTTTTTTTTACTTCTGATACTTCTAAACACTAAGGAAAATTCCTTTTTGTATTGCACTTAGTCATTCTTGCTGTGTGTGCCATTTTCATACAACTTTATCTGTTCTTAATTAACTTAAGTACTGTTTAAACTTCCCTTGGTAACAGGTTTAATCTGGCTTGCTGAGGGGGCCATCTTGGAGGGAACAGTGTTTACTCTAGTAAGATTAGTTAAATTTCTGCTATTGTTAGACAGCTAAGGATTATAAGCACACATTTATAGCTATTTATCATTGGTTCTCTTGCCTTTATTATGTGCTGTATTGCTGCAAATAGCTGAGCTGCGCACAGCCCTGACTGAGCTGTAGTAGAACAATAGGCAATACGTACAAGTAAAAGTTTTCCCTCAGTTAGTACTAAAAGAACATCTTCCCTCATTTAACAGGTGGTAGGTAACACTGCCCTCTAAACCAAATCCTACTGCTCTGATCTGCAATAATCTGCTACTAGTTGCACTAGCCTGTGAACTGGTGCCCAAAATAGTCAGTGAGACCTAATAATCTCCCTTCCTTAACAGTCCTTTAGTCCCTTTCTTATCTCCCTTTCAAGGTTCCATCAGCAATAGTATTGGACACTAAAGCAGTGTAAGAACTTTGTCGTGCTCACTAAATTTAATTCCTACACAACCTAGTCAATTATATCTGTGAGAGGTGTAAATGCCTAGAAAATCTGGAGACATCCCTCTCCCCCCATCAGAGGCATGCAGTGAGCATTACAGTGTCATACCCCTAGCCATACAACTGCAACATCCTCATACAGACAACACAAAACTGTTGTGCACGCTGAGACTGTTAAAAAATCACTACCAAGCCTTCAAGAACTCTTGAGATTTGGCCTCACCAAACCCCTCCCAAATGCATCTACTACACACATCCTCTCATCTATATGCCACCAACAACACACTACTCCTATGTGTAGTGTGCAGAAATCTGCTTCTGAAAATATATTAGTAATTGGTGAATCTACTGTTAGGCACACAGACTCCACTCTCACCAGGTTGGACAAGGATAGGGTTACAGTTATGCTGCTTCTTGGGAGCCAGGACTGCAGATATATCAAGGGCTCTTAAGACCCTTTCCAAAAGTAAATGACTACAATATGACAGTAACCACATGGAAGTAAATGACACAGAATAAATCTCATGAAAAACATGCAGAACAACATTCTGGAGCTTTACTCAAGGGTAAGACACTAAGTGGTATTCTCCCCTTACAGAGAATGATCCTAAATTCAAGGAATAGATAATTGGCTAAGTAGCTGGTGTCTTTCCATGGGGATCCAGTTTGTGTCAATCTAGGATGTGGCGATCGACAGTCCAAATTACTTTGCAAAGTATGATCTACACCTCTCATTTGGTTTGACCATACTGGTCAAAATCTTTGTTGCCCCTATTGTGCTTTTTTAGGCCATCATGTAATAAACACCCCAACCTAACAAACAAATTGAATTGCAAGTTGCATAACACTATGGTGACCCTTCCTAATGACAAAAGTCTTACAGTCCTTGATTTGGAGGCACTTCTGCATCTGGAATGTGCCATTACTGAGATAAGGTTCAAATGTAATGAGAGACCCCCCTCCCCCCATGCCTGAGTTTTGCATGCACCACAGCTTCAAATCTACTGGTAATTGCGACAGTCTCTGTGTTCTTACAGTATTCCCCCAAAAGTGATAAACAGGGACCCCTCCAGTGAGATGAGAGAAATCCATCTCACCTTAGTTTGTTGATTCCTGTTCACGACCACACCCAATCATGAAAATTTCCTGGCATTTCTTAAAAATATCCTGTAAGCAATACCTCATTAATCCTTGCAACTTCAGCTATTGCTCCATAAACTGGAGTACTTATATTACTAATGTGGGGTATGTCAGTGCTTCATGGATTGGGTAAACAGCTCCTCCTTGGATCAACTTGTCCTCAGTCTCATCAGAGGTGGGAACATTTTTGACCTGGTTCTCATAAACTTTGCTCCAGCCTGTTCCCTCCTCCCATAGTCAGTCCCTCATTCGTTAAATCATACCATCTCGTGGTTACCTTTACCCTCATAACATCCATACCCCTGGCAACCAGCACCACCTTTCTTAGAGACTTAAAAAATAGACTAACCTTTTACAAGTATATGATGACATTTCTAAATTCATCAATGAAAACTCCACACTTGACCTAGGAATATGCAGCCACCTACACTAAGGAGGTTCACACCCATTAAGACAAAATGCATTGACCTGGCACTCCCTACTAGAATCAAATATAGTGGGAAATCAAAAACAAACCACCCTGATGGTTGACAAACAAACTGTATGACAAAAGGAAGAAACTGCTCAAATTACCATAAAGAATCAAAACCTCTCAGCATGATGATGATAATACAAAATACCTCATAAAAAAACTTAAAGCAACTATAAAGATCAGCAAAGCAGCCAATGCACAAAGACTGGCAAATGAAGTAAAAGATGACCACAAGTCACTTTTCAGTTACATTAGTAAAGTAACACAATAATCCACAACATTCCAAATTTTCCATAATGGTGCTACCCACTCAAAATGGAAAGACATTTGCTAACATACCAGCAAACAAGTCTGTGGCCACCTTCTTCCCTGAAATCATCATTCCATCTCCTGTCATCACCGAGTCACTGCCCCTAACATAAACCAAGGATCATGCCCTTAAGGTACTCTCATAGACTTTTTCTATGGGTCCTAGAAATATACTGGTGTGCCTAATAAACAGTGTCAAACAGGCACTGTCTTATCACCTCCTTAAACTGTTTAACCTAAGTCCATCTGCATGCTATGTTCCCAAGTCATGCTGCACTGCAGTAATGATAGTGCTCCACAAGGGTGGACCCGCCATGGACCTTGGAAACTACAGTCTTATCAGCCTTACAAGTCTTGCGCACAACCTATATTGCTCATCATTACAGACCTGATAAATTACTGCACTGAAAGTCTGATTAGGCATGACAGCAACAATTTGGCTCTGTAGGCCTGCTAAATCTTGTAATCTTCTTTGAAAAGGTCAAGCAGAAGATGGATAGTGGTCACACTTGTCCATGTTGTCCAACATGATTTGGCCAGGACATTTGACACCATATCACATGATGGAGATGGGAATGGAAATAAGCATATGGTACTAAATACTGATTCCTCTGTGGTAAGATGGGTATTAAAATGGCTCAAGGACAGCATGACCATTGTCAAAAATGGTGACATACCCTCAATCTAAAAGAAGCTGACCAGTGACATTCCCCAGGGATCTATATTTGACCCCTACTACTTGGCATTTATTTCTCTGACGACAAAATTGATTACACTGATCTCTAACCAGATTTCCTGGTACCTGCAAGCTGGTTGCAGTTATCAACGCAATCCAAGATATTTATACCCTTCAAAATGAACTAACATAAGTCAAAGATGGTGCACCAAAGAAGAGTTTAGACTAAACTCCAAGAAATGCAGTTTCACATTTTCAGGGAACAGCAAACTGTTTAAACCTACAGCACTGATAACACCCCATTATTAAGCCAGACACTGATTAAAGACCTAGACACCCAAACTGAAACCTCCCCTTCCTTTGATCATCATGTGGAGAATATATTGTAATTAACTGCCAAAGGCATCTCTTCTAAAACCAAAAAAGTCAATGTTCCTTGATACTCTGCCCTGGTCAAGCCCATTATATACTATAACACATCCTTACATTAACTTAGACTTGGTCCTTTAAGCCTTTCTTATCTCCATTAACTTTTAGCCCAAGAAGAAAGTGCAGTGGCTACCCTTAAATAAACGAAATTGTGCACTATTACTTTTACTGCATTAACATAATAAGGCTGATGGAAGCTAGTTGTATAACCATTCAGTTACCACAATTATAAACATTGTTTAAGTTCAAATGCCTGCCAATATCCCTTTAAAAGTTAATTACATTGTATTTTACATTTTTTTCACTCAAAATGCACTTTTCAGGCACTATTAAAAATAAGTGCTTGCACCTGAAACCTGGTCATCTTCGTTTAAAAGGTGATACTACTGTTAAAATATAGTAAGTTTGCAAATGTAAGAAACAGCTATCAGTTTTCATGTTTTTTTATCTCTTGTGCTAAAGCTGAAACTTGTATTTCAAGCATTTTGCTTTAAAGAAATTGTCTACAGCTTAAACTAAGACTACTAACCTTGATACCCACCTCCAGAAATCAGGATACATTCTATAAATAACATGATTAATATACATTTACATTCCCCAGAGCAGCACAAGATCACAACATTATATTTGTTTTAACTTGCTTCCTTCCAACCTTTGCCTTGTTATCTTACAGCTAAGAAAAACATTTTTGACTTTATCACTAGCATTCACAAGGATTAATGACAAAACACTCTACCTTGCATTTAAAATACACCTAACTGCATATTATTCAGAACTACTATATAACATGCAATTTCCATCAAAAAAATGTATACAAAAATTAATAGCAGCAAAAACTGACTATAGTTACTTCTTGAGTCTACTGAGTGGCCTTTAATATTAACGGCAAAGTGGGGTCCATGCTTTACAGTTCTCCTTGCTGAATATGCTTACAAAGTTTGTGTTTTTCAGCCTCTCCTTATAAGTCACAGTTCACATGTCTAAACAATATCTAATGGGATTCAGGTTTTTATAGTTCTCCCACTTATTTACTAATTTTACATTGCTGTGGGTCTTCTTCCTGCATCTCAGTCTCCTAACACTGGTCTCTGTTGAAGTCCAAAGTACACCTGTTTCTTATCTAGTCAGCTACTGAGTTTTTTTTCTTACTCAGGCATTTTCCTTTTAAACAATGGAACAAGTTTCACTATCAAAGTCTATTCAGGAGCATTTGTATTGTCAGGAGACTCAGGAGGAGAGTCCTATTCAGCTTGACAGTACTCTTGTTATTGGTTAAATTTTAATTTCCTGCTTAGTATGTTCTGCATTAAAAATGTCTTTGATCCTCCATGAAAAAAAAATTCTAAAAATATTTGGATATAGCAACTTTAATACAACTCCTGTCTCTTGACAACCTTCTGCCTGCTGTACAGTGAGCAATCTTTTTCCACAAAAAATTCTAGTGTTGCCTTTTGCCACAGCTTTGTTGACAGCACTTTTTTTTTTCTGGTGGTAGGACTACATCTTAAATAACATAGGCCTTAGATGCTCACTGATGGCCAGATTTGGCATGTACTCATAATATACTCTTTCATTTGACAAATCCTGCTGTGGAACACCTGTCAGTTTATTATTTGTACTTTCATAAAACGAAGGCAGTCTATTCTTTCAGTTTCTCTGGTATAGCAACAAATCTTAAGTTTTCTCTGTGTGATCTGTTTTCTTATTCTACTATATTTAAAACACCTCTTCTTAAGAAGCACAATTCTCAGTCAATCTTTCCATCATTTCAGTATTGCAGTTCTGTAGTTTATATCAGCTCATCTGAATAGCTATTTATATTTTCTTTTTTCCAGTGTTTTTTCATTTGACTTTATACATTCCTCCAGTAGCTTAGTTACTTTAAATGCCTCTGATTTATTCTGGAAGCCATCTCCTGTAATACAGTTGAAATGCTTTTTGCTGAATTGATGCAAGATTCATCAAAGTTAAACTTTTTTCATCACTTATGGTAGACTTTTGCTACCCTTTTCCATATTTTGTATTTGCTGGCACATAGGCAGTATAATAATGTGACTTTGCGCACCTTCATTCACATAGGCAGTATAATTACCTGCCAGTAACTGAATTATAACCAAATTTATAACTTTTTCTGGATTTTTTTAACAATTTTTCAGCTTTCATAGTGGAACAGCTCTAATCAACCTGTTGCTCGGCCTGCAGTCATCTTGGAACCTACCACATCCACAGTGCTGAAGTTGATGACAACAGCACCTGAAGGAAGGCAATCTTGAAATTTGTGTAAGGTCAGATGGACTACCCTCATATTCAGAAGGTGGGTGTGGAGTAAGGATTCTGCCAGTGTCCATGTTGGCCCCTTCACTCTAAATCAGAAACCTCTGTGATGACCACGAACATTATGATAGGGGGTTGAAATCATATGCACAGAAATAAGATGGATTTATGAATCCACTACTTTAGGTGAGCCCCACGTCTTCAAAATCATGACTTTGAAATCTAGCAGGTCTAGCAACTGATTTGAGTACCCACTGTAATAACCTTAATGAAAGCATGCAGCAAGAACCACATAAACGGAGGCTATCATGAGTCCCAACAATTTCAGATACAGCTGCTGTCACCAACTATTTCTGTAGAAGCTGAGAAGGTATCAGCTTCTGTCCTGTGCAAGAAAAGCTCAGCTAGAGAGTGCTCATCATGCTTCCAGTAAATGTGACGGATTGTATAAGCATCAACTGGGACTTTGCAGTGTTCACAATTACCCCGAAAGATGGGGAAAGAGACAGCAGGCATTCTGGAATTCAACAGACTTGTCCATGTTGGGGCTACCAGGAGGCCAGTCATCCAGGTAGAGAAAAGATCATGGTCCCCTGTAGCCTAACACATGCTACAACCACCACCATGCATAACAGTGAACACACTGGGAACTGAGTAAGACCAAACAGGGCAGTTTTGAACTGGACTGGCTTGCTTCTTTCCTAAAGAGAAGGACAGTATGTGACTCCTTTGATATGTATGTGGAAGAAGGCAACCTTCATTCAACCTTAACTTCATTAAGTCTACAATATTCTAGCAATATTGATATGGTTAGAGATGTTGTGAAACGGAATTGGTTTATTCTGGAATCTGATGCACAAATTAAAGAGATAGTGGGTGACAAACCCCACTTTAGATATAAGAATAAAAAGAATTTGAAGAGATTATTGTGCAATTCGAATAAGCAGTCCTCCCTAGATAAGCAATTGCTAAAACCTTATCGAAGACCATGTGGGAAGTGCAAAATATGCAAAGTACTAAGTGTAGATAATATTTTTACACATCCTATGACTAGTGTTAGATATGAATTTAAGGTTAATGCCACATGTGCTACTAATGATTTAATATATTTGGCAGTTTGTAATGACTGTCATTCATTCTACGTAGGTATGACGAACAGGTCCCTTCGTGATAGAGATAGGGAACATCTCTCGGCTATTCGTATTGAGGATGTTGAAAGAAGTGCGTTAGCTAAGCATGTAAGGATGAATAAAAGCACACACTTTTCAATTTTTGGTTATATGCTGCATAGATTGTAGTTTAAGGCTGGGAGACAAGAAAAACGTTACTGAACAGAAGGAATTAAATTGGATAGTTAGATTGCAAGCTGATAAATCTCCCGGACTCAATGAAAGGGCGTCTATAAAACCATTACTTGCTGCTAAATGATTTAAATAGCTTTGTTTTATATTTAATTTGTTCTATTTATAAACTTAGTTTTAGAGAAATATGTTTATATAATAGTAATTGATTAATTGATTGTTTAATTAATTTGATAATTAGATAATATATTTAAACAAGGATTGATGTTAATTTTGAATGAAGTCTGAAGAAGCATCTGTTTGATGTGAAAGCGCTTACTGATGGTACCTGTTTGTTCTTATTAAATCGTTGGTTTTATGCTGTGGTCTTATCTCCATTTTTGCTACATATTTTTGCTGTTCAACTGGTTTTGGAGAAGGTAAAGTTCATCCATAGTGGCTGCATTTGCTGTTTTCTTCGTATACTTCAGAAACACAGGGTCTCTAAATCCAAGTGATGCCTATAAAGATTAAGGTGCCTGCGAAATATCTCAACTAACATCCAAACCAAATGATAAAAAGGGCTCACAAACCATTCAGTAAAAACTGAAAGAAAAATGCAGCCAAGCTAGAGTTTTAACATGGATGTAGCTTACAGGGTTATTTGCACATATCCCATGGGCCTCCACTACAGTAGGTTTCACACAGTGAAAACTAGCTTGGTTGGGTTTTTCTTGCAGTTTTTACTGAATGGTTTGTGTCTCCTTTTTACTCTCTGATTTGAATGTTTTAACTGTGTGGGGATTTCATTCTAGAGTTTTGATGCATTATATGAGTTGAGTGAGTCTCTGGCAGTGGTGAATGTCTTACTGATATAGTACAAGTTTATCACTAAAGCATAGGTCTCTAGTGGATGAATAGTATAGTAGAGTATTTTGTTATGCCGTGGATTTCTCTGGAAGGTACAATAGATTTTGTGCAATGATTAGTTATGAGTATATGAACTGGTTTGGGTGTTCAAGCCAGTTTAATTGTTTTATGCAAGGAAGTTGTGTGTTTTGTAAGGTTGGTTGGTTGCAAATGTAGTTATTTTGTAGTAGCAGGAGGGGAATTTAGTTTTATATTTAGCGTTGATATCTGCAAGACTAGGGGAAGCATACAATAGAAAAGGAAGGAGGTGTGTTGCTGCTAAGTTAATCCTTGCTTGATCTGTCACGTAGTGTTTGTCCCTACAGATGGAGCAGAGTTTTTCACCCATTTTCTTGATGGAATGAAGTATGGTGTGATCAAATTTGAGGTTGTCATCTAGTATGTTTCCATGTAGTTTAGTTTAGCTTATGGTATCTATTTTGGTGTTATTACTTGAGGTAATATAAAGTGTGTGTTTCTGGTTAAGGTGTTGTTTGGGATTAAATAGTATAAGCTTGTTTTTTGTTTGTTTTTTTGGCATTAAACAAGTTACAATTTTTAAGACATATTGCAATGTCAGTGAAAGATTTTTCAGTGATTTCCTATAATGTTGTTATAAACAGGGCAAATTTGAATCCTCGACATATTAAATGAGAGTGGCAAGTGTTGTAGCTGTATGAACTTTATGGAAATATTAAACAGAAGGGGGATGAGTACTGACCCTTGGGGAACACCAACAGAAATTGATTGAAATGCTGAAAGGCTTTGTTGTCATTTACTTGCCTGCCGATGACTGCATAAATAACTGTGAAACCAGGAGAGGGATGGGTAAGTGAGACCTAACGTTGCAAGTTCAGAGTGGAGCCTTTGGTGGGACACTGTCAAATGCTTTGGAAAGGTCATGGAAAAGTGAAGAAGCATTTCTGTATTGATTTACTATGTTGGTAGTACCGTGACTGGGCTTGAAACCTCACTGGGTTTTGGACTGGGGATTGTGCTAGACTTTGTTTCATAAGCTTAGTGAATATATTTCTTAAGGATTTTTCAGAGGAGTGATAGGACAGCAATAGGTCCACAGTTTAACTCTGTTGAAGTACCTTGTCTGTGAAGGGGTACAACAATTTTTTTTCCAGATGGAAAGGACTGTTTTCAGTTACTGACCGGATGATCAAAATCAAGACAGAGAAAGCTAGTGTTTCTGCACCTATTTTATGGAACTTGCTGGGAAGGTTATTAGCAGCTCAGGTTGTTGCTTTTAATTACTCTAGTATTTTTTTATGGTTGATCTTGGGACTGGCTGAAAACTAAAAGGCAGTGTGTTGCACTTGAGAATACATGGAAGTTGGAGGGGTGAAGTGTGGTGGCCATTGATTAGTGATAGAACCAAATGAATATTGAACTGTGTGGCTATTGACTCTCTTGTTTGAAATAGGACATGGTGCAGTTGTATGGCTGGGGTGTAATAATATACTCAGAGGACCAAAAAAGCTTGGGGTTGCTTTAGTGCATTTGGTGGAGATTATTATAGTATGAGTTCTTGTCCGATTTTACAAGGATCTTTGTACGGTTTCTGAAATATCTAAAATGTTGGTAGGCATGTTATGTTTTATTCTTATACCATTCTTTCCATGCTTTATCTCTTTGCAGCATGAGATGTTTGTTCTCTTTTGTCAGTTATGGTGCTGTGTTAATTTTTGCCCTTCTTGTCCTAACTGGTGCTAAACCATTTAGTATTTTTAGCATGGTGTAACTGAAGTAACTGCTTCACCTAGGGGCATTACCTCAATACATTCCAGCTGTAGTGGCACAAGGGTGTAATAAAGATTCCTTTGCCAAATTTGGTTAAATTGCATACTTGTTTCTAGAATATTTTTTTGGGGAACCATGTTGTTGTCATTATTAAATAGGTTGGGAGGTGGTATCTGGTAAGCAACAACAGCATTTTATATTATAGGGTTTGTTTGTCAATATCCAGTCCATGTGGACTGCCTGCTACTGATTTTGTTGATTCTGGTGGTGGAGCTTATTGGTGAAGCCAAATATGTGAATAGAGTCATTGCTGTTGCTGCTGTTTATGGATTACAAGTCTATATTTAGGTCACCTAAGATGAAGGTTTCCCTGGGGATCTTGTCAGATGACTCAGGCATCTTCTAGTATGAGTGCCAACTCAGACAATATCAGGGGCCATCCCACCTTAACTCAAATCACCCCTATGATTCCTCCAAGTCTGGAAAAATCTGGCAAGATGCCTGTCATGTGTCTGGGGTGGGGGAGTCAGGAGATGTGACAATGCTGAGGAAATATAGATGTAATAAAAAGCACTACTGGTGGGGGTGACTCTGAATCTGAGCAAGAGGCTGTATATCTGGGTGAGCAAACAATTACCACTGCTGTCACCTCAGTTGCTGGCACCTGAGCTGCAAGAGTGGATGGCTGTCAAGGTACATATATGTGATCCTAACGGAAATGGACTGTGAGAGCTGGCAGCAGCAACAGTCCTGTCAATGCGATGGACCAGGTATTAATGGTCTCAGTCGTAACAGTAAGAAGTCCAACCAGCATCAAAGTTGGTGCCAAGGGTCTTAGTCCTGACCACATGAAAGCTAACCTCATGACTCAGACTCTGAGGGGTCTCTCCCAGCATTGAAGAAATGAAAGTTTTGCACTTACTATAACTTCAGATCATCATGACCCATATCTGTCCATTTCACAAACAAGTCTAGTAGCTGCAAGCAGCAATGGCTTGACAATTTTGAGACTCTCTCAGCCTAAAAACTCCTCCCGTTGCTATCCTAATGCTCCACATCTTATTTCTCCAGATCAAGTTTACCCTAAGATACTCACTTGGCTATAGGCCATTTAGCCATTCCTCCAAGTGTCTATGTGTAGGACAATTTGGAATATAACGGGAGATGGTGGAAAGGTATGTCGAAGCAGAAACATGGATAATGACAACTTTATGGTAAATACATAGCTTATGTATCTTATATGTTCAAATCCATCCACTTCAACAACAGGACAGATTACTCAGTTATCCTCTCTAGTAGCATTATGACAGGACTCCATGAAGGACAATAGCTCTTCTGGACATTTGTCTCATCTGCATTGAGCATCTGTTTTCAGCAAAAAGAGTACAACAGACAAAGAAGTGCCATCACCACATATATACCTCAAAGCTGGATACATAAAAACTGATCATCATCGTGCTTCTCAGACCCTAAAGGTCAGAATGGGATGTCAAAACTTAAAGGTTGTGAAGGAAAGTAATGGCTGCAAACCTCTCCCCTCTCAGGCCATATTTTTGTCAAAGAAATAGTGAATTGTGGAAAGAAAAACAATTAGTCCAAAAGCAATCAGAAGAAAGAGAATCTTGTATCTACAAGCTCATCTCAACACAAAGGAATTCCAAAGCCTCTCTGCTGTTAGAAGGTATATATAGAGCGGGGAACAGATTCAAGCAAACTTTCAGATATTTATTCATGCCTCTTTCTCTAGGCATACCTTGACTTCTTCCTAGCTAACACAGGCAGGCAGATTCTGAAAGTGCTTTGCTGTAGGACTACCATACTGAGACAGACACTTAAAAAGGAACCAAAAACAGTTATGTTGCATCTTGTAAATTCAAGTCTGGACAACTACAAAGCCAGATCCATTCAGAAGTCAAGGCAAAGTGAAATTTTATAGCAATGTACTTAATGAAATCTCCCTGCAAATGAATTAAACTTTTTTCTACATTGGAGCCAGAGCTGATGTGCAAGAAATTATTCTCAATTTCTGTGGAATTTCCTGAGAAAAGTGTGGATACAGGATGTAGGACTATTGCCCAGTGCTCATCAAGGACCAATAAGCCACCTTAACAAGGAAATTCTACTGACAAGAGTACTCAAGGACACAACTTTTGTTGGAACTAATTAGTGACAGTTCACATGCTTGACTGACTTGTACTTGGTTTGCATTTTCTTGCTGTGCAGCAATTTCATTTTTGACTGACACCTACCCTAAATTAAGTTAATAAATTATTTTCTCATGTTTTAATAAATTCTATTAATATGAAAAAAATGAAACCTGGTGCATGTAAGCTGCTACATGTTTTGTTTGATTGTAACCTACAAAAACAGGTTTGAAAAGGAGAAACCTGAACAAATGCATAGCTTATAATGTAAAATACTGCATTCCAGCCTAATTGTACTTTCAGCTCCAAAGGTCACTTTGGACCTTTAGATACCACAGAGATGAAGTTTCAGAAAAAGTCTCAGTAAGTTGTAGCCTTTACAGAATATGTTTCTGCTCTGTATGGTAATGTTTTACTGCACTTTCTATAGCAAGTGACAGTGCAGTCTGGCAGCCACCAGGACAGAATGACTTTAGACACTTTGACTGGATTTATTCTGAGCAAAGAAGAGAACATTTGCTACAGCTACGTCTTTAGCATTTTTTTTTGAGAAAATGTCTGCTGATGGTTTCCATGCAACTGTGATTTGGACTTCTCTTCATATTTTTGTGCATTTTAGTGGTGGAACTGCAGATATGATGAAAGAGAATAAAGGTTTTACCGAGAGGTACTCTCCCCATTGAGGAAAAGCTGAAATACCCTGCCACAGGGTCCTTTCCTGGCATTCTTTTACAAATCTCAAGCTGCTACAACTGGGGCATGTAGAATCCATATCTAATGTATACTGTGGTGTCCCTGCGCTGAATTATGGTTGGGACAGGTTTACATGTGCACTCCATGACACACTTGGTAGGGCAATCTTTCTAGCGGTGACTTGGGAGACCACTGTTTATGTGGAGGGGAAGGGCTGCTTGGAGGGATCACCCCTTATAGAAGTGACGAGACATCCTCTGTGGATTTCCCATTAAGCAATCCCTGCGTCTAAGCCAACTGCATGCAGGTAGGGCTGGAATTAAAAGAAGAAAATGCAAATCACCCAGAGACTGGCTAAATGATAGTCCTTCTTGGTTCACCTTTGCCACAGTGAAGAGAAACAAATAGGTCACATGGTTGGGAGTGGGCTGATAGCTCATAGATGTTGAGAATAAAAAGATGCAAAAGAAAAAAAATCAAGGTGACGGCAACATGCAACAAGAGGGCAACTTAAGGGCACACAGCATGACAGCACTACTGCTTAACTAGCACAGTATGCATGATGTGCAAAAGACTGAATAATGGTATGCAAATAGTGTCAACATACTAATGAGAACTATCATATATGCAAATGATGAAATCAAATACTGCAACATGATTCATAAATGTATGAAAGTAGTGAGATGAACACTGCAGTGATTAATGATTCTGAACACCAGGAATTACCAGTATAAAGTAACACTGCTTGTGTTATGATGCTAGGGGTAGCACCAGCATTAGTAGTACTTTAGCAACTAGGCTCCATAATGAAATGTTGGCACTTGAAATGTTGAGTGCTGACATTCAAAAAAAAAAAAAGAAAAAGACCGGAAATGCAGGAGAAGAGAGAATCCTGAAAACTCTTCTCATTTAAACTTCCTATTTGCAGGGGGCAATCCTCCTGCACCCTTCGAACTTGTACATACTAATTCCAGATTGTCATACCTCTAAGGAAACGGGAATATTCTGAGAAATGGCCATCACAGACTTAGTACATGCAAGTCTATTTTTTTGGCTATTCTCTCTGTTTCTGAATTTACTCTAGTGGGTTCCAACATTCTAAATGGTTACCTAGCAGCTACCTACACATTCAGTGTCTGTGATGTTGTACATTGTCAAACTCGGTACTGGAGACAAGTCTGCCAGAAGCTAACATACCATCACTTCCAAGACCAGCCTGCTTCAGTCACTATCATGTGGACACAGACAATATACCAGAGTTAGTGACATGTACTCACCTTACATGGAATTGAGAGATGAGTGGCTTACTTTTTGTCCCAATACGTGCGTTCAGTTCCCCCATTATCAATACCAGCTCATGCTGTCCTGTTTTACCTAGTAGGTCCTGCAAACACTGCCTGAATGAACTCTTTTTCTTGCTATCACAACCCTGCTATGTAGCATAGGATGAGATTATGAATAGTGCCCTAACTTTACACTGGAATCTGACTACTATAAGCCTGTCACTGATTCTAATGACATCCCTTACTGTGTTCTGAAGCCTCTACTACACCACAATTCCCACACCATTTCTAGTCCCCCACCCCCCCCCAGCAGAAGACTCTGGATGCCATGCCAAGTTGCTTTGCTGCACTGCCTTTCCAATTTGTCTCCTGGATACACAGGATGTCCAGCCACCTCTTTACCATCAAGTTATTCAATTCCAAGCTGCATTCTATCAGCAAACCAATACTGAGTGTAGTAATCCCTGGTTCACATTTGCCAGACTGGTTTTACTTTTAGCTTTCGTTCAACAGAGCTATCCCAGGTAACCCAAGCTGGCAACTGGACACTGGCTGTCCATAAACTTACTGACTCAGGGCTGCTGTGCTTTATGGTGGGCATACAGTGACCTATAGGGGTACATGGACTCTTACTGCCATTATCATGGGTCTCTGGGGTAGGTCAGACTAAGTCAGGTCCTCAGCTCACTTATCAATGCCAAATACTCACACCCATTTCTGGTGACATTACTCAATGTGATCAAGTTACCCACAGCCAGTTTTTACACCACTGAGTGGCTAGTCCTGACACCATGTTCAGTCTGTGATCCATGTTCTCCTATATAGAGGATACTGTGCACAACAGCTAATGCGCAAACTGGTTGGTCTATACAACTGTTCCCCTGATAGGCACCATCTAGAGCCTGTGCTGCTCCCCAGAACTCCATTCTTGGGTAAGCCTGAGGTGGAAACACCCAGCATTTTTGTTTTGGGGGGGGGGGACACCACAGAGACACATGCAAACTTCACACAGGTATTTGCTGGAGGTCAAGCTCAAACCCTGTACTTTGTACATTGGAAATGAAGACCGCAACTATTATGGCAACTGTGTCTTTCATGCAGCTACCAATGGATGCCAACTTAGCAATTTATGCCCTGAGAAGTCACATTTGGGCCAGGTCCCCTTATGTTATGTCATTCTGCATGCATGACAAGGTGTTCTACAGTCCCTGCAGCAGATACACCTCCTCACACAGGCCATATAATAAACTCAAAATTTCTGACATAGCCACTCCAATGGCATACAGGGGCAAAGCCCTGACTACAGTGCAGGTGACCCAGGTTCAGTCCACAACTCTGGCATCTGACAAAAGGGCAAGGAGGAATGGAGGTGTGCTCCTCCCACAGGGAGAGGTGGTTATGTAGGCATTCCCTATGATGTCCACGATGAAGGCTGGGCTTGTGCAGGAAGGCAGCATGGCTGAACTTTAGTGTAAGCGAGGTGGGACATTGCATGCTATCCTTCCAAACCTGCCCCGACGACAACACCACATAAACCAGAAGAAGAGTGGGGAAATCGGGGGTAGGCCATAAAGAAGAAACCACTCAGGCAGATGTAGGACAGCACCACCAACACCAGGACTGTCCTTAAGAACACAGCTGTAAAATTGGTAATAGTCCGGGAGTAAAGTCAAGGCCTGGTAGACAAAGTTTGTTTGTGGGTTACTGAAGCAGGGGTATAAAGCATCCTCCCCAAAAACATTCTCTGACATGTTGCATGTGTAGAAGCTACCTGTGGTACCTGAATAACTAACTTGTACATCTGCTTACTGATGTCAAGAGTAACTCACAGGTAAGGGAATAATGGGGGCAACGATCACCGACATACTTCTCTACTGTGGTGGGTGCAAGCAAGCAGCTCTGAGTCGATGTGGCTCAGAAAAAACATATGTGGTAATGACTCCAATGTAGCTTGGGTACAGGTAAAATGTCAGAAAGGCCAGTGCTAATTGCAAGGGATAATGGAGGTTCTGTATGGCACTCCACTGTCATCCCATGTGTGGAGAATCTGTGTGTGGCCACAAATGTTGGTATTACTGCCAGTACCACTGTGTATTCAGCTTGTGCCATGTAAATGGTGCCACTGTTGTTGGTCACAGGTGACCCTCTAGTATCAGACATGTGCCTACCTGTTGTGCTGGCCTATTCCATACTGGAATAAGCGAAAGCAAAAATACAATATACTTGTGGCAATGCTAAAACACACGTACCACTCCCCAACTACATGCAACATACAATGATGCATTCCAATCAGGTGAAGAGCAGATGCTTGCATACATACTTTATGGTGCATGTTGTTGCTACTGCAGCTCTGATGTATCCAAAGAACAAACAGGCATATATATGTGATCTTCTGCAAAACCTAAACTTAAAATAATGGAACATGTTATTATTAACCTACTGCATCCTACACAAAGACTCACCTACAATACTAGACACTCCCCTGGCAATATTCTGCTCCTTGGTCTTGGCATGCTGTATCATATTATGACCCTTTGATAGATAAGAATTACTATCATATGTCCATTACAGCACTGATGTTTTGCACTACTCCCTGCCACATCTCATTCTGAAAAGCTTTTCTGCTTCATTTTTCTCAAGGATATGTATGCCACATATGCATTGGGCTTACAGTAGCACCTGTTTCATCACTGTAGTGAACTCTTCTTGTCAACAATGTTCTCTCAGTCCCAAGTGATGACCTGTAAACCTATGGGTTGCACAGGACAATCAGTGTGTGTGTACACGTCTGTAATTGTCATACATAAATATTTCCACAGTTTTCCTGCATCCATTTGGTGGGCACACACATCTTCTACAGTGCAGTCAGCATGCACACACTGTGCCAGTGTGACAGAAGTAATGGGCCCTGTTAACATTACCCACTGTTGTCCATCACTGTGTTCACAGCCTGTACTGCTTCTACACCTGTAGCATGCTGTGAGCACAGTGATAAACTCAGAATGTAAGATTCATACACCTTTTGCATGTTATGTGGTGTGTGTGTGTGCGTGCGTGCGTGCAGATGCTATGATGTTATGCCCCCCCCCCCAGCAATATAGTCTCAATTACATCTTTGTGGCATGGTTCCTATCAGGATGAGCCCTCCCACTTCACAGGAGGATAGTTAGTACCCCTGCATACCTTTCGCTTTGCCTCCTGATAGGGTGAGCCCCTCCATAAAAGTGCAATATACCCTTGCACACTATTTTGTTGTGCTGCCTGTCAAGGTGCACCCCCCCCCCATACACACACGCATACACACATTGAAAAGCAGGGTACTACCCTGTCATGCCCTTCTTCTATGTTCCCATATAAAGACAGTAACCTGACATACCCTTGTGCTATTTCACAACATGCGGTTCAAAGTTCAGCATCTGCTCCTGTTGCTGCCATCTTCCCTTCTGTACAGCCTACAACCCTAAGGACCACTACCTGTTGTTTTCTCTGCTGTCAATATACATATACAACTGTAAAACAGCATTCTACACTGTCTTGCTATTCCTCATCTACTCAACAAAATGTGGTATGGTAACCACATTTTTATTGTGCTATAAAGTACCTCAGGGCACAGGATTATGCTCATAAGGAGTTGTAAAGCAATCAGTTATCAACTGCTGCAATAACAGTCTGTATTACATGCCATAGTCAGCAATAACATGCTCAACCATGCCCTTCTTCGGGCTGGAAAATCATAATCACAGTGTGTTTCTGTATGAATAATGCAAAGCATCTAAAGCTACCTGTCCACACCAGTAATACTTGGCAATGCACAACCATGCTGCCCAATTACGTACAACACATGGTGCCTGTTAAAACAAAGGCTCAAGGACACAGTCTCCAAAGCAAAAAAAAGTAAAAACAGGTTTATTACTTTGCAACTAAGCAGTATGATACAAAAATAAACGGTTAACTGCTTTCGGTCTTAATTTAGAAGACTTCTTCAGACCTCACAGGGCTAAACTTGTCCTCCTCATTCTGACCTGCACAGTAAATATGGCCTCTTCCCATGCCGATTTCAGTAGGGTTTCCACATGCTGCCCAAAGGAAACTAAACTCTTCCTCTACCTATTGCACAGGGTCTATGGTGTACACCCGCTAGGCCAGTACAATAGTCACTCTGAGACTGAGGTCTGCCACCAGCTTGCCAGGGTGGTGACTGATGCCACTTAGCACCACCCACTCAGACAAAAGTGCAGCACTAGTACAGTGACATGGAGAGACTCCAACCAGACCTGCTTTACCAGTCAGAACCATAGGCTGGGGACAGTGAACCAACTTTCTATTGTAATCACTTTGTACTAGGAATGGCACTGTGCACTCTGACTGTCACCTGCTGCTGTAGCTTTGTTGATGCTGTCCAGGAGATGTAGTACTGATTATTGTCTGTTATATTTTACAGCATTTGAGGAGATGAAAAGGAGAAGGGAAAAGTACATGACACTAAGATTCACTAACACTACTCCTGAAACAGATTCAAGCCTCCTCATTAAGCTGGTTTTGCCATTTAAGAAACACTGCTGTAGACTGTAATAAAAACAGCCTGTTTTGCTAGTAGGTAAAGAAAAAATTTTACGAAAAAATTAAATGCAACATGACAGGGCAGTGAAACCTTGTGGAACATGTTTACTTGACCATCAATGCCCACAGATTTATAGTCCTTCAAAACGATTTGAGCCATCACACTCGACACTCTCCATAAGTCCCAACATTATTCTGAAACCTAAAGAAATACAAGTGATGCTTTTACTTGCAGCAATACATTTCTTTCTGTGATTCAGGCCTTAAAATAGCTCCACAGGCACTCAATGTCAAAATGAAATTCTCACCTTACTCTGAGCATGATTCCATAGAAGGCTGACAATTTGAAGTCGGAATTTCTGCAGGGAATGGAAAAGACAATAAGAAGGCAATTTCAGACAATCATTTTAACAGTGCAAAATTATATCTAGGATTAAACAATAATAAGAAACCAATACCAGCTTCATTCAACAAGTCACTGTATATTTATGTTAAGCGTACAGACAGGATTGGGCAGAGTAAAAGTAGTTCACAAGTCATGTAACTCCCAGCTGAAGAAGCACTATGGACAACCATTGGCAAATAACTTTTTGTCATCTTATCTTGGTGTTCTATATCAACATAGAACTGCAGGTAATTATTCTAATTTTTACTTTGCTCATACAAAAAATGACCCAATGCTGGTGGAAACAGTGAAATTATTCTGTGTGTTGCCAAAGTTATCTTTTTCCATTAATGTGTTGTATCTAAAAAAGCTGAAATAATGAAGAGATAACTTTTCATAAGCCACACCCATGAAACATACAACAACAAACCTTTACAGCTAACAATTTAAACATTCTTCTTTTTAATGCAATGACCGAGTAAAAGACTTTCCATGAAAAAAGATGGAGATGAAGTCAGTTTCTCAACCCCAGCATAACAAAAAAAACATCAAAATTAAAGTCAAAGTAATACTGGACCTTTAGTAGATCTGCAGAGATAATATACTGACCTTTATGAAGGCTCAGACATTGAATCAACTCTTGAAGTGGGTTTATACTGATTAATGATAATAATAATAATAATAATCAATTGTACTGATTAATGAAACACAATTGGTCAGGACAGGATTCATCAAACATAACCAAGTCCCATATCATTGAACAAAAAACCCTACAAACACAAAAAACAATGTTGCTGCAGGAGGACACACATAAATATACTAGCTACAAGATTGCACAACAGTGGGGAAAAGGAAAACTTTCTAAACCTTCTATTCTGAGGACAGCTATGTTTCAATTCGTACACTACAACATATTCTACCAATCAAGTGACAGTGACATTGCTTGTAAGGAACCCCCATAGAATCAACATTAATCCTGGGGCTGCCGAACTGGTTAAGTTACTGGACATGGCACTGGCAAAACTGATGGCAATTAACTAAGCTTGAAATTATCTTCACTTAAGGGAATTATCAGCAGTGCTGCCAACATGCACTAGTACAAAGTGAGCCCTAAAAGCATGTACCCTAAAAAATATGTCAGAACAGGTACTGCATAGACTGCAGCCAAATAACCTAACATGAGAGGACAAGGGTAGTTAAGCCTTATAATCATGAGATGTAATATACTGAAGTGCCCTAAAGCTTACAGCTATTAAGCATCCAGGAAATTCATAGCCACTTTAGCTATATCAACTGTTCTGTCGTCCAAATGTATCTGCCAAATTTATTGCTATTTATCAACACAAAAAGTAATAAATGTTATAGACTCACTTTTCTGACAAACAAGGGAAAGGCATGTGGGGAGCTGATGCCTGTATGTGCCAACATAAGACTGACAGTCGTCATGCGTTTTTTAGGAAAATCCTTGAGGAATAAAGTCATTAAATAATGACAGACATTTGAGTTTCAGACTTCATAGAAAATACATGCTAATGCAGAACTTGAGAGGTATGCTGCCAAAATAAAATAAGGCCTTGCTCACCCAAGTCCCAACAGCTGCTGCAAGACAGCACTGATGTCTGAGGTGTTCAGCAAAGCATACACTGTGAAGGAAACCTGTACCAGAACAACAACTGGGCTTCATATTCTTAGTCACAAATGTCAGTCAATCCTTGGCCTGTTTGTCCAAGCAGAATGAACATCATCTATACAGTACATAGTGGTACACCTTAGTCAACGATAGCAGTGCACTGATATATTGATTTATTTTACATTTGTTTACTGGGGATATCCGACTGGGCCAGCAGCCCTTCTTCAGCGGAGGCCCAGGCAGAAAAGTTCCATTACAAAAACACATTATAAACAATACAAGAAATCAATAACAATCAAGAATACATAAAGTACAGTTTTGTACCTACCATAAATGTAGATGTTCGAAGATCCACATTGCTGCAGTCCTTACACTTGGGTAGTCCGCTGTCCTCGGTCGGCCCGAATATCAAAGTATAAGGCTGACGTCGGTCAAGGCGCATTAGACTGACATCAGGACGTCAGGGTACAAATGCGCATGACCGACGTCATATCCTCAGTCTTTTCTTGCCCCAGATGTCAGAAGACCCTAACAAGAAAGGTCAAAACCCAAAGACAACAAAACCAACAACCAACCATCCTAGCACTAATAATATGTACAATATATACAATATACACAATATTTACAATCCAACCCACACAACCACCTCTAACTACAGAGGGGAAGGAGGGCGGGTAAATTGGACTGCAGCAATGTGGATCTTCGAACATCTACATTTATGGTAGGTACACAACTGTACTATGTTCTTCATCTCACATTGCTGCAGTCCTTACACTTGGGTAGAATCCCAAAGCAGAGGTAAGGGAGGCTGGCACAACTATAAAGAAGCAGGAGCTGCCAAAATGCCCTGTAAAATAGCAGTGGCAAAACCAGCCCTAGATTTAGAGTAAAGTGGAAGGTGATAATGCTTAGAGAAGGTATGCACAGAACTCCAAGTAGCTGCCACCAAGATATCTTTAGTTGCAACCCCTCTTAAAAAAGCTGTTGAAGTGGCAGTAGCCCTAGTGGAATGAGGCCTAATCCCAGCTGGAACCTCCTTGCCATGATGGAAATAACAGAAAGCAATGCAAAACCCAATCCACTTTGAAATAGTTTGTTTTGACACAGGCTTGCCCTGAGAACTCAAAGCAAAAGAAACAAATAACTGCAGAGACTGCCTGAACCCTTTAGTTCTGCTCAAATAATATCGCAACTGCCTGTGTATATCCAAAGTGTGCAAAATCTTTTCCCCTTTATTTTGGGGGTTTGCATAAAAGGTAGGCAAATGAATAGTTTGGTTTAAAGACACACTAGAAACCACTTTAGGCATAAAGGAAGGATTTGTACGCAAAGATACCCTATCCTTATGGAAAATTAAGAAAGGCTCAACTGCCATAAGGGCCTGTAATTCAGAAACCCTTCTCGCAGAGGTAATGGCTAACAAAAAAGCAGTCTTCCATGATAAATATTTCAACTCAGCAGTAGCTGCAGGCTCAAAAGGTTGTAGAGTGAGTTTCTCCAACACAAAATTGAGATCCCAAGCAGGAGTAGGAGCTCTCCGTGGGGGTCTTATATTCTTTGCCCCTCTAAGGAATTGCTTAAACAAAGGATGAGAAAACAATGGTGGGTCACAATCATAGTGAGCAGAAATTGCTGCAGCATGAATCTTAATAGAAGAGAAGGACAAACCTTTGTCCAGTAACTCAGTAAGATACTGAAGAGCCACACTTAAATTAGGCTTAGAAACATCAAATGCTTTTGCTGCACTCCAAAATAAAAATCTCTTCCATTTATCTGCGTACACTTTCCTTGTACTAGGTCTTCTGGCTTCTAAAATAACATTCAAAACTTGCTGTGGAAGCTGAAACCCTCCAGGGTTTAAAACAGAATATGCCAGGCTGTCAGGTGAAGAGAGTGAAGTTTGACATTGAGTAAATGACTGTTCTCCTGAGTCAGCAGGTGTGGAATCGAAGGTAAAGGCCATGGAGGCTCCCGTACCAGACTTCTCAGTAGTGGGTACCAATGCTGTCGAGGCCAATCTGGAGCTATTAAAATCATCTTTGGCTTGTCCTGTCTGACCTTCAGAAGTACCTTTGGGAGGAGAGGCAGAGGTGGAAAGGCATACACATGAAGATTGCTCCAATTGAATGAAAGAGCATCCACTTTCCAAGCTGTGGGATGAAAACTTTTGTGCAAAACTTTGGCAGCTGGTAGTTTAGTGGAGAAGCGAACAGATCTATGTCTGGAGTTCCCCATGACACTGTCAATTTCTGAAATACATGAGGATCCAATTTCCACTCGTGGGGATCCATAATTTGTCTGCTCAACACATCTGCTAAGGAGTTCTGTGCTCCCGGCAGAAACCTTGCCTGAAGATTTAGCTGTAAACTGAGAGCAGTCTCCCACAAAATCATTGCTTGTCTGCACAGAGGATAAGAATGTGTTCCCCCCTGCTTGTTGATGTACCACATGACAGTTGTGTTGTCTGTTAGAATCAACACCTGCCCTGGAAGAAGTAAATCCTTGAAAGCTATTAATGCAAATTGGACTGCTAACATCTCCTTCAGGTTGATATGTAGATGTAGAAGTCTGGCAGGCCACGTGTCTTGTATCCACTTTCCATTTAGATGAGCTCCCCAAGCTTTGTCTGAGGCATCTGTCGTTAGAATCTGACTTGCCTCTGGCCGGGTCACAGAGAGTCCCTTGTTTAGGTGACATTCCTGAGCCCACCACAAACATTCCTTTTGAATGCAAGGTATTATCTGAATGACAGTGTCCAAATCTTGGCAGTGCTGTGTCCATACATTTTGAGATACCATTGCAGCTTCCTCATATGCAGTTTGGCATTGGGAAGCACCAGAATACAAGATGCCATGAACCCCAAGGCTTGAAGGACTGTCCTTGCAGTCAGCCTGGACTGATGAGACAATTGATGGAAGTAAAGAGAAAGATTCTTTTGTTTGTCCGGGGTCAAAAAGGCCATCTGGGATGCTGTATTCAGTCTCACACCCAGAAAGCACATGTCCTGAGAGGGTACTAGACTGGACTTTATTTCGTTCACAGAATACCCCAGGCATCTTAGCACTGCTATCACATAGTGTAGATGATGAAGAAGTTCTTCTTTTCCTTGAGCCAGAATCAGACAATCATCCAAATAAGGATAGATCTGTATTCCTCTTAGTCTGAAGAAAGCTATCACTGGAGCCAGAACCTTCGTGAATACTCTGGGTGCAATAGATAAGCCAAAGGGCAATGCAGAGAACTGATAATGAGAAGTCCCAGCCCGGAAACGTAGATACTTCCTGCAACTTAGCCTGATAGGAACATGAAGGTAAGCCTCCTTGAGATCCAGAGTCACCATCCAATGATCTTTGCCAGGCAGAGGTAAAAGCTGTTGTAACGTCAACATTTTGAACTTGGGAATGTCCAGATAAGTGTTGAGGATAGATAAATCCAAAATTGGTCTCCACGTGTTCCCCTTCTTTGGTACTAGGAACAGGCGAGAATAAAATCCTAGGCCCACTTCTGACAGAGGGACCGGCTGAATGGCTCCTATTTGGAGCAGCAGAGAAATCTGTTTGTGAGCCTCTATTCTTTGCTGAGGAGGAACGTCTGGCATGCCTTTGAAGGGAGGTAAGGTATGGAAATAAAACCTGTAACCTTGGTGTATGATATCCAACACCCATCTGTCTTGGGTAATTAAACTCCAATTTTCTTTGAAAAGTGCCAACCTTCCTCCCAAAGGTGCTGCCAGTCGAGAAGACTCTGGCAGCTGAAAAGGTAGGTCATTGGGTCTGTTTACGAAAGGACTGACCCCTGCCCTCACCCGAAGACTGTGCAGGTGAACTCCCTGTCCTAGGCCTGAAAGAGCCCTGAGCTCTGCCCCTACCCCGTCTAGACCTGCCCCTAGACTGGGAATCATAAGAAGGATACGTCCACCCTTTAGTAGGCCAATTTCTGCTAAACTTCGGAGGCTGAACCTGCAAAAAATCTTTAACAGTCTGCATAGACTTAGCCTTGTCTTCCATTTTCTTTAAGACTGCCTCAACAGGCGAACCAAATAACACATCAGATTGTAAAGGAGCATCCAAAATCCTTGTCTTAACATGGTCAGATAAATTCTGATCCCTCAGCCAGGCGTGCCTGCGAAGAACTGACCCTGTGGCAGCCACCCTAGACGAGGCCTGTACAGCATCAAAACCACATTGCAAAGAATGCTTACCCACTTGTTCAGAGACATGTACCAAATCCTGTAACTCTTTACAGTCAATACCTTCCGCCAAAGCATCTACCTTAGACTTCAATTGAGACAGTAGATAGTTTTGGTATTTCAACATGTGAAACTGGCAATTTAGAGCCCTCATAGCTAGGGTGGAAGACGTATAAACTTTCTTTCCCCATCTATCCAAAGCCCTAGCCTCTTTATCTGGAGGAACCGGATTTTTAACAACAGAAGCCTTAACACCCTTAGGCCCCTGACTAACAGTTTCTGGGTCGCCCTAGGACTCTAAAAAGAAACTTATGAGCTTCAGGCACCCTATAATACCTATCCGGCTTAACAGGAGCAGGAGGCAAGGAATCAGGATTAAGAGAAGCCTCTGCAAACACATCCTCCACAACATCCAGAACAGGAGGTATAGCCAAAGGCCTATGCTGGGGTAAAAACAGAAATTCCCTAAGCCTTTTCCTGGAATCAGAGAAATCCTGACCTTCCCACTTAAAATGCTCCCTCATGGAATGGAGGGTCTCTGAAAAGAAAAATCCTCAGGAGGAGAAGCAGAAGGAGTAGAATCATCCACATCAGAATCAGAATAAGGAGAATACTCCTGCAAGTCTTCAGCCGAAGACTCTGAAACATCTGAAGCCTGCTCAAAACTCCCTAACTCAGGTTCCACCCTAGGCCTCTTATCAGGAGGGGGCAAAGAACCTCTAATTAAGGTAATCAAATCTTCTGCCATTTTAAGCATATGCTTCTTGGGCACAGATCCTGAAGAACTAGGAGTGACACCAACTGAAGCTAAACCTGGCCTGCCTCTGGGAGAAGCCTTAGAAACAGAAGGCCTAACCACCCTAGGAAGGGAGGGGAGTACAGTAACCTGAGAAGCCCCTTCAGCCTGACTTGCCTCCTGAGAGGCCACATCTTGCAATAACAAGGTCTCCCCCTGGGCCTCCAGAGAAACCTCCGGTGGAACCACCGGCTCCACCGATACCTCTAAAGAACCGGCGTCCGGTACGGACGACTCGTCTACCCTGGGCTTAGCTGCTTTATCCTTGCGCTTCTTAGAAGAAGCGGACGCCGGAGCATCCGACGGCATAGTGTAATTGCACCGCTTCCCAAAGACTAACCTGGCACAATCTAACCTTCTCTTAATAGTGCGCTTATTGAATCTAGCACAAAAGCGACACCCAACAACGTCGTGCTCAGGCCCTAAACAAGGAATACACAAGGTATGATAATCTCTATGCGGTATCTGTTTCCCACAAGAAATACAGTTATTCACTTTTTCTGACATCCGGTAAACCACTGAGGCAAGAAAAAGCAAAATATTCTAGCGGGGTACTTAGCCAACTTTGACTCGGTCTGAAACTCCGAACTCGAAAAATTTCAGAACGCCGAACGGCACTTGCAACGCTGCTTCTGCATCGGACCATGCGGCAAAAAAGACTGAGGATATGACGTCGGTCATGCGCATTTGTACCCTGACGTCCTGATGTCAGTCTAATGCGCCTTGACCGACGTCAGCCTTATACTTTGATATTCGGGCCGACCGAGGACAGCGGACTACCCAAGTGTAAGGACTGCAGTAATGTGAGATGAAGAACATCTTTGGTAAATATAAGTAGTAAATAGTTTATACATAAACATTAAAATTTGAGAGGAGGAGTAATATAAAGTGAAAAAAAAAGAAAGCTAACAAACTAACATGAAATAGCTTGAGCCATCATAGAGAAATGACTGATCAGTAGATCAATATCATGGTTTTGGTGGTAAATATTTATGAGATACGTGTATGGCATATGAACAAGAATATGACTGATTGTTGCTATGCTAGAGTTACTTGTTCTAAACAGTGATAGCTAAGGCAATATTGAGGTGAAGTACAAGAAGGAGGGAATATGATTAAACTATAGGAAGCTTGAGATAGGTAGATAAAACAGGAGCAGTGGTGAGCTTGAGATAGGTAGAGAGAAACTGGCATTCCATGAGAGGAGGGATAGTTTGGATGTTATAATTTAAGGGAAGATATACAGTAGTTTGGTTGTAAGATCAAGGAAGGACAGAATGATCAGCCTGGATTAGTGCAGAAGCAGAGCCAGTTTTTGGTTAGATGTTCCTTAAACAGTATTTTAAATTGGATGCGTTGCTAGAATTTAGTATTGTCTGAGGCATGGAATTCCAAGAGTTAGATATTTGATGGAAGAATAGAGAGTTACCATAGCAATTATTAGATTTAGTTACTTTGAGTAGTAGTTTTTAGAGGATCTTAGTGGCCAGCTGTTTGAGCAGGGCTGCACTAAGCTCTTGAGTGCTGGACAATTGTCTGGATGGTAGAAGATGGAATTAATGAAATTTAGTTGGTTGAGGGATAGGACACTGGATAGTTCAATCCAATTTAGTTTATGAAGTGCTGTGCGGTGATGTGATCTATAAGGGAGGCTAGTAGTGAATCTTGCGAGACTCCAGTTTATTTAAATCTGATTTTCTGAGATTAGTTAATACTGATGAGGCATATAGAAGGGTAGAGAGTAGAGGAGTCAGCTCTGGAATGTCTAGTGGTCTCGGTTGGGTATGGCTTGACTCTGTATAGTGAGCCTAACTTAATATGGACCTTTTTGATAGTTAGAGCGAGGTGTTTGTCAAATTTTACGTTGTTGTCAATTGTGACTCCAAGGAGTCTGGTGTGCTGGACAGGTTCAATTTTAGTTTTATTGGCTGAGTAGATGGTGAGGGGGGAAGAGTTATCAGGAACTTTGCTATTAGTGAAAAGCATAAGCTTTGTTTTATTTGGACTATGAGTTGAGAATCTGAGAGGTATTTTTCAATGTCTTGGAAAGATTGCTGGGTTGTTTTGTAGGAGTTCTGGTAGGGAGGGAGCTGAATATATGAGGGAGGAGTTGTCTGCATATTGAAATATGGTTGCATGTTGGATGGCTGTGCTGAGCCGCCTGTTGTACATAGTGAAGAGCAATGGACTGAGAAGTGAGACTTGGGGTACTCCTACTGAGACCAATAATAGGGTGGAAAGTTCATTATGCCCCTTAACTGTCTTCTGGTGGTCAGTTAAGTAGCTGAAAAAGCAGAAGAGGGTTGGGCTTTGCTAGGTTTAAGGAAGCTAGCTCATTTAGAAGCTTATGGTGGGATACTGTATCAAAGGCATTACTCATATCAAGAAAGACTGACGAGCCGAGATGGTTGTCATTTCTAAACTGGTTGACTGAGTTTGTAAAACTAACAATGGCAGTGATTGCACTGTTTAGGTCTGAAGCCATGTTGAGATGCAGACAGGAGATTATTGCTTAGTAGATAGTTGAGGAGTTATTATTGTTTTTTGACTAAAAGTTGAGGCACACCAATAAAGGTCTTTAATAATGTCTGGGTTGTTACCTGGGGGTATATAAATAGCTATTATAATGACGTGTTTGTTGGATTTTAGTTGAAGGTGGGTGATTACAATTTAAGAATTCAAGAGGTCTGGGGAGCTGATCTGAAGTCTTTCTAGTTTCATAGCATTTTTATACATTATAGCTATGTCGCCATCTCATTTAGGAGTCCCGTTGTGTCGTGTCTGTGGATGTTATTACCATGGGTTAGAATTTCACTCAAACTCTTATATAAAGCAAACATTCCCTTATGTTACACCTTCAGGTCTACAAATGAAAAACAAATGTACCAAAATGTCTAAACTTAACCAAGTGATTATATTCAAGATCTTTGCCAGACAAAAAAAAATGTGCAGACTGAATGTATCACTGCTACTGCTAGTGCTGCTTTTCTTCAAAGATGAATTCTGCAGGAGTAAAACTAGGCAGAATTTTCACAAATGTATCACCCATACAAAGAAGAGTAATGGGTTGCTATGACAACACTTCGCAGGACAGCCATTCAAAACTTAATTATGAGCTCTGTTTCTGGACAATGCATCCGGTGTGTAAATTTTTTACTAATGTGGCACAGCTGTCCACTGTACAGCTTCACAGACATTTTCTGTGGGTATTGCACTTACTTGTATATGGATTCATCAAGTAGAAATCTGGTCCAAAAACTTTGTTCATGCAAATTTATATACTACACTGGCTATAAAAACAATGCATTATATATATATATATATATATATATATATATATATATATTATTATTTAATTATGTGGGTGTGTATATATGCAATTTTATATTTAATTTTATATATATGTGTGCGTGCGTGTGTATATGTATGCATGTATATGTATGTGTACATATATATATATATATATATATATATATATGTATGTATGTGTGTGTGTGTGTGTATATATATATATATATATATATATATATATATATATATATATATATATATATATGTGTGTATATATATATATATATATATGTGTGTGTATATATATATATATATATATATATGTGTGTATATATATATATATATATATATATGTGTGTGTATATATATATATATATATATATATATATATATATATATATATATATGTATACACACACACACACACACACATATTTATATAGATACAAACACACAAACGCGCACAGAAATTTTTGTTAGCATTGTGAGTTCTGCATTTTAACATTTCAGTATTATGACCTGCCAATATTTAGGTGCCAGTACACTGAGGCATCAGTATTTATATATGCAATTGTGTTTGCATGTGAGTGCGCATGTGCATGCATATACACACACACACACATATATATATATATATATATATATATATATATATATATATATATATATATATATAGAGGGGGATATACACACACACACAAACGTAATCTGTTGAGTGACTAAATTATCATAGCCACCCTTTGCTACCTGACAGTTTTCCTTAGTAGATGTAAAACATTGGCTATGCCTTAATTATACACATTTAAAAGATAATGTCCCCAAAAGACTTATCAGAACAGTGCAAAAATCAATCATCTCATGCTCCCAAGAGGTTGATTGGTCTGTGTTTCTAGAAGCCATGTTGCAAAATTTAGGTGCTAAATGTCATCCAGCCAGCCTTCTACCCAACATCTGTTTTCTCACTTATGCTGATGGTAGCAGACAATCAAATATATCAAATGTGGTACACATGCCTTCTGTTATACCTCATAAAAGTCAGACGTGGAAAAAAATTCTCAACCTACTGAGTCCCTAAGTCTCATGGTTCACCTTCTTCTCTCCCCTTTCACTACAGCAAGAAATTGTACATTCCAGCACTCCTACCCTGTACCGTCCCCACTGTGAGAGGTAATAATTTAGCATCTTCGATAACTGTCATACAACTCACAGAGCTGTTCTAGCACTCCTACTCTTGCCACTCTTCTCATTCTGCTAGTGTTTTGCAGATTTGGGATACTTTCTTATATATGTCTTTTGTTCTGAATGCCCTCTATGGTCACTCCAAGCTGTAGGTCACCCTAGGCTTCTCTCTGCCATACATCATCTATCCTCTATCCTCATATGATCTTTCTGCCCATATTTCTTCCCCCTCACCTATAACTCCAGTCTTCCTTAATCTAAGCCCAGTGCCCTGTTTTTTCTTATCTACTCAAAACGTTCATTGCCCCTTCCACTTACTAACTCATGACATCCACTCCTTATATTAGCAGACTCCCTCTTCTACTGTTCTGCAATAAAAAGCCCATTCAATCTATATCACCATCAAACTCTTTATACATTCTTGTTCTGCCTTTTATTTTCAGCAGTAAAATCCACCAGTATTAATACTTCTTCCTCCAACAAATCTACATACTTATTCATCCAGTCCCTTAAACTGTACCTATTCATCTCATCACAGTCCCTAACACTACCTGTATCTACCCTTCCCTACATGATTAACTTTAAAATTTGATACATTTTCTGACATGTGCAATGCTTACCAATATGTCCACCATCCTCTCACTTATCTTCATATCTTATCCCTCTTCTTTCCTTTGAGTTTCAAATAAACATCCATTTCTTAAAGCCTCATTTAACCCACTGAAATTTCATAATAGAAAAAAAGACAAAGCATAAACTACTATTTTCCTATGGCTCCCCTCTAAAAAAAAAATGATGATTGTTACTTGAACCCTAGGCTTGGATCAAATAATAGTGATCCCATTTCTCCCACCAACCCACATACTCTGTCCACTATACATTCTGGACTAAAATTCTATCACATCCACAACAGAAGCATAACTAACAAAATAACTGGCCTACATGCTTGGATAAATAATCATATACCTGACATCCCAGCCATCTCTGAAACCTGGCTGAAGTCAGGCATCATAGATGAGAAAATCAACTCCCAGGATACAATATGTGTAGACTTGACAGAATGGAAACAATTTGAGGTGTAGCCCTAATGTCTTCTAACACCCCATAACTCTCTCTCTACCCTCACAATCTCCCAGCCTTTAACAATGCTGAGATACTCATCTCCCTCCTCATATTAAACAGTGAGAGCCCGTGTATAATGGTCCTCTACATCCCTTCAGGCAAAAAGCACTTCTAAAAACCTTCCCTTCCTAGACAACAATCATTCAGCATGAGACAATGATCTAGGAGAACTCCATCACAGATTGGCTCGCCCTCTCTACTGACTTACCAGCAATATCAATAAACTTATATGGCTACTCAACTTATACACACCCCCTATGAGAGCCAGCAACTCTAATAAAAATAATCAATACTAGACTGGATTCTGACAGACAAACCCAACAAAATCACATCTTCAGGAACAATATCAAATACACTTAGTGATCACTTCCCAAATTTTGCCCTTACACATAATACCCCTCATCCCAAGAAACACAAATTTTAAGTACAAAATCGTACTGACTAACAAAAACAATCATAGTCACTCTTGCTTCTATCAACTGGGGTCCTCTCAAAACCATACTCAAGAAGATGCAGTCCTGGATATCTTAAACACTCTGGCACCCATATGCAGAAAGAGAACACATTCTGCCCTTTGGCTATCTGCAACCAGAAAAAACTAATGCAGGACAAAGACAAGATATGGAAAAATGGCAGATAAATTGACTACATAAAAATTTCAATATCTTCAGATATCATTACAGACTTACCAAAATAAAAGTCAAAAATGAAGAAAAAATTACTTAATCAACATACAAAACAATCATGAAAAAATCCAAAAATGTCCTGGAGATCCAGCAAAGAACTCCTATCAAAATGTAAAATTCAGAAGCCCAATCTATGTACTGCCTCTCAGCCAGAAAAATAATGTCTCTCTATTCAACTGCCACTTCATCAAAACCATTAAATCACTACTAAAGGATACCAGTAATACAAATCAATATAGTTTCCAAACGCTTTCAACTTTAACTGTCCTGACTTCTATCATAAAAAAAAACCTTCAACAACTAAAACCTACCAAAGTAGATGTAGATATCTTACCCAGTGAATACGAAAAAAATCACAGCAGATGCAATCACTTACCACATCTCAATATTTCTTAATAGATCCATCCAAAAGCCCCATCTCCCCTCCCTCTAAGGAATACATAATTTATCTTAGCTTTGTATAATGGTGGTAATGTAGTCGAACTTTTCAACTATAGACCCAGAGTCATACATACTCCACGATCAAAAAGCTTAGAAAAATACATTCATTTCCAACTCAACTTCATTTTTAATAACTCCCCTCCACTCAGTACAGCCTCAGACCACACCATAGTACCACTACTGTACTAACAGACTTCACCAACACTAACAATCATAGTCAGAAGCACAGGGAAGATTATATGCACCGTCTTGGACCTATTTAAATCCTATGACACATTCTCCCACAAAAAAAATCTGTTCCATCAACCAGCTATACTTGATCTTTCCACCTCCAGTCTCTCATAGTTCTTAAGCTACTTTTCTGGCATGTTCCAAGCTATTAGTTTCCATTGGTGTGCTCCATGTCTCCATACTAGAACCCACTCTTATTTAATATATCTCTTACCAATCAACACACTGCATCAAAACATGCAAACATAATACAATACATTGACAATGCACTGTTATGCCCAAAATTCTACACTTTTTCAACATCTCGCCAAAGATTCTGTTATGTCTATAGAAAACTGGTTGGCACAATAGGAGCAAATACTGACCCCCCCCACCACCACACAAAAAAATATGCTTCTGCTCTTCTCCCCTAAGTGTCATGCTAGTTTACTATCACATTTCTGAAAATCTCTCTGTCGAGTGATGACTTAATTGAAAAAAAAAAAACAATGAAAATGAAAACACTGGATAGGTAAAAATGATGAAAACGGTAATGTCAACATTACCCAATGTACCCTGCAGTCAAGTGATTTCCAACTAACATTTTGCAGGGGGGCAAGCTCCCTTGTACCCTTCACACCCCCTGCTACTTATATATGCAAACTCTGAGATCACACTACAGTGAAGAAAACGGTACATTTCCTGGTCCCCACTGTAGTGCGATCTCCAAGCAGAACATAGACCTCACCACAGCAAATGCACACTAGTATTGGCTGTTATGGACTCAACCATTTTTGGTTTGGCGTTATGTAAACTGAAAACAGCCTTTCTACCATCCCAGTTCAAGTGACTGCCATTCAAAATGTGATTGTAAACTGTCATGACATTTGTAAATTTAACTTCCAAATCACCTCCACAAATAATACAAACATTGCAGTTTCCAATTCCAAACTTCTAGCAGTTACAATAAACACCATGAAATCTGACCTCCATATACAACAAGCAATCAAAAAAAACAACCAGAAACTAGGTCTCCTATATAAAGGCAAACATTTCCTTACTGAAAGCAGCAGGAAAACCTTAGCAATGACCTATGTACTGCCAATATTTCTCAATGCTGCAACTGTCTTCAATCAACCTGCTTTCTTGGCCACAGGAGTGAAATATAAAACATGTTCAAGGCCCAATTTGATGAGCAAGTACAATCAAAGTCACCCACCCAGGGGATTAAGTATCCATCCATCTTTATTTATACAATGTGCTTAGTAGCAGAAGAGTTCAGCTCTCTGTTCAGACTGGAGACAAACAGATTTACTTGTGGGGATCCCCACTGGTGGACTATCTCTAGAAAGACCTCTAGATGTAGAATACATTTGCAAGGTTCTATTGTGGATCTGCTTAGGGAGTCTGCCACTATTCTGACAGGATTTAATTTGCCTGAAGAAGTGAGTTGTGTTAAATTGCTATGTCCCAGTTAATAATGATCAGCCTGCAAAGTGGGCAACATCTTGTTTCTCCCTGTTTGCTTATGTACCACATTGTAGTTGTATCTGCCACCTCTAATAGGGTGCCTAAAGACCACAGCTCTATCAAGAGTTTTCAGGGCTTTTATCACGGTCATCATCTCCTTCAGGTTTGTGTGTTTGCACTGCTGCTGTGAACCCCAGAGTCCTTTCATCTTTCTGCTCTGAGAAATAGCATCCCGGGCAAAGTCTAAAACATCTGTGGCCATTGTCTGGGATGAGTTGTGAGGAGAAAAAGGGATTCCTGTTTTGTACAAGGTTTGTTTGGCCCACCAAAACTCTTTATTCACACAGATGAAAACTAGGATTAAAAAAGAAAAACGAAAGTGTTGGATTCAAACTGATTTGACAGTCCACAGAATATTTTGTGTAAAGTCTTGCAAAAGGAATCAAAAGGACATATTAGGCCATACATCTCAATATGCAATTGCAAGAAATCGGGTTGAAGCCAGAAACAACGGAGGGACAAAGGCCCTAAATCCAGGACATATTTTAAATATTTTTCAAAAAAGTTGTTAAAAAGAAGTCTGAAACTAAAATGTCTGTCATCACTGAGTGACTTCAATCCTGAATGATTTTACCAGAAAACCTAAAATTTTATGGGGAAAAGACCAAAAATACTAAAATTTTATGGGGAAAATACCAAAAATATTAAACAAAAATCTAGACAGTTAAGCGATGTAGATGAGGCCATGAGTCCTAGTACATTTAGAAATTTTCTTGCTGCTGAACCTGTTTGAAGTGAAAGACTGATGAACTGTTGATAAGCCAGTCATTTTTTTGGAGTACGAAAACCTACCATCAGAGAGGTTTCTTGAAGGTACTTCAAGAATAAATAATCTGCAGGCTGGAATAAGGAATGGCTTTTTTTAATTCAGGGTGAACCCTAGATTGGAGGAAAAATTCATGTAATGGTGTATCGCTTTTAATTTCTCAAACTCTTTTGGGTTTTCAATGCCATGACAGGAATGGACCCCATTCCTAAGTCAAAGTATGATTAAAGTCAATGAAATTATTGTTGTTTCAGTCTTTGATTTTAGGCAGATGTGCTCTTCGCAGCACCTGCAATGTGCCCAGTAATGACTCCTCCTGCAATTCGTATGGAGTTACATGTATCGGTAATGTATCAAAGTATGATTGTAAATTATTTTTTTATAAGACCCGTTGCTCCTAATAGTATTGAAATTGTCCGGGTATCCTTCTTCCACATTGCCCTCATTTCTGCTTGCAAATCCTGGTATTTTTATGACTTTGTGTCTCTCTGGACGTAACACACTGTAGTCACTGAGTGTAGCAATCTGAATGACCAATGCTACTTTTGTCTTCTTTTCATGGACTACTACATCTGGTTTTCTCACTTCTATTTGTTGAACTCTTGGTAGTGGGTGATCCCATGTGATATAAACTTCTTTGTTTTTTATAATGCTTTGTGGCTCAAGTTTCCAGTGTTTTTTTTATTATTTTTTTTTTTTTTACTTCAGTATTATAATGTTTGTACAACCCCCAATATAACAGTCTTGCCACATTATTATGCCGTTCAGTATACAGCCCATCTGCCGTTAGTATATCACAACCAGCAACAAGATGTGCGACTGTTTCCAGTTCTGTTTTACAAAACCTACATTTGTTGGTTTCTCCCACATGTTCAGTGGATTTTGTAAACCAACGTGCATGTAGCCCACAATCTTGGGTTGCCAATATTAACCATTCACCTCTTAGTTCACATTCACCTCTCCTTAACCATTCCTGCGTTCTAGCCTGGTCAATGACGTTGTTCCAAGAGTTTTCTATATTTATGCATTTTCCACATTTCTTGCCTTCCCATCTGATCCTTCACCTTATATTCTTTCTTGTTTTTGGCACATTCAGTTGTTGCCTGATTTTTATCTACTTCTGGTTTGACTTCCATTCTTGCTTGACGCTGATATGCTTCTGCTAAACTAAGCAGAGAAGTCATCTTAGACTTATTCTCCTCGTGTTTCAAAACTTTCAGTACGTTTGAGTCTTGTGAGGTCATCAGATATGTATGTAGTCCCATGATTGCAGATCTATACATGCAATCGGTTTCGAGGAGGCCTACACCTCCTTCAGAACAGTGAATAGTCTTGGTATGCACTGATTTTTATAAATCATTTGATGAGCATGTAGCATCTTTCTTGTTTTCTTTTCCAACCTATGCACTGATTTTTATAAATTATTTGATGAGCATGTAGCATCTTTCTCGTTTTCTTTTCCAACCTATGCAACACCTTTTGGGGCCAGTCAAGCACTCCAAAACTGTAAGTTAGGACAGGAAAAGCAAATTGGTTTATAGTTTGGACTTTGTTCCTGGATGTCAATGCTGTTTTCAGTATTTATTTAAGGCTTCTAAAATATTCCTTACTAAGTTTTATTCACAACCGTTCATGTTTTATTGTTAATCCTTCATCAGTTCCCAAATATTTATATGCTCCCTCTTGCTCAAGTTCTTTTATTAACAGTCCTATCCCAAACTGATGTTTTTCTTGGTGCTGCAGCTTTCCTGCTTTAAAGGTTGCTTTTGCACATTTCTCAAGACCAAATGACATTCTTAACATCTGAAAAAGGTTTTGACCACTTGCAGTTGTGCGTTCAGTTCCTCGTCTGATGAGCTATACAGTTTTAAATCATCTATAAAGCAATGAGAAGTCTTTACACTTTGTTTTCTGGGAGCCAAACTGCAGCCATACCGTAATCTGTTAAGTAGACAGCTTAATGCGTTAAGGGCAAGACACACAGCGACAGAGTCACCCTGGAATATCCCCCTTTGAATTTTTATCCCTGGAATAATCATTTTTGCCTTTATTATGGCTTAACTGCAAAGTGGTTTGCCACTGTTTCATGGTCGCTGTAATTTAATCGATCAGTGTAGGGTTATCATATATATTTTAAGCACTCTTTTATCCATGAATGTGGGATACTGTCAAATGCTTTTTTGATGTCTATCCATGCCATAATTAGATTCTTCCCCTTTTTACAGTTCTCCATTATAACTTTATTTAACAACAAATGATCTATTGTTCCATATGACTTTCTTTTATTACCCTTTTGTTCTATTGCCATAATTGAGTTTTCTTCTAAATGACTATAAACTCTGTCGGCATCAATTCCAGTGTACAGTTTATACATTGTTGGAAGGCGAGTTACTGGTCTATAGTTTTTAGTGGAGCTTGCAGGTTCGCTCTTAAGTAGGAGTATTTTTTTCCCTGTTGTTAACCAGGCTGGCGTCTGTTCGGTGTGCGCATATAAATAGTTCTGACTCGTAGCTAAATCTTCATGCAAAAATGTTGATAATTTAGCCAGAAGTTAGGTACTACATCTGGGCCTGTTTTCCAATTAGGAACTTTTCTTAACTTTGTTCCAGTCTCTCTGGTCATTACTTCAGCCCATTTCGTATCCTGTACATTTGAACTTCTTAGTGTTTCTTTTACTTCTTCTATCCATTCAGCATCTTTGTTATGTTCCACAAGATCTTTGCATAACAGTAACAATACATAATTTCTTTGTTATCCGCAACAGTCAACTCTATAGTCGTTATGGCTCTTTTTTGGCCCATCTGTTTTTGTGATTTTTGTGGCTTGCTACTTCCTCCTGCAACAGGGGGCCATCCTCCCCATGGACCTGGCCTAGCCCCACTGTATGAATGTTTCTGGGTCTTGAAGATTCTACACTCATTTCTTCCAGTCCTGGCACCAGTGCACCTACAAGGACTGGGCACTTTTTTAATCCTGAGTCTTGTACATCCAGCTATATTTTTTAGTTTTTAACATACTTCTGTCCATGATATATGCCATATCAAATACAGTCTATACATCAGTGTTGTCTTGGTCTGACTTTTTAAAAAAACAGGCTTCACCTCATGAAGGTACTTACCAAGACTTGAGGATGAATTCGGTTTCAGTAATACTAATTTCCTTTGCTTGCGGACTTCTCTCTCCATCTGTACTTCCATCCGGAATGATGTACTGTAAAGCTGTTCACATGTCTTGGCAGATTTAGGTTGAAATCCGGCAACAGTACAGACGGGAGAAATATGCATAGCTTGAAGTCTAAAATCAGCTATCACAGGAGCAAGGCATTTGGCAAAACTCTTGGGTGTGGTAGAACAACCAAAGGGCAAAGAGCAAACTGAAACTTCTATCTCAACACACAGAACCTTAAAACGGCCTGTGTTTTTTGTGAATGGGTATATGTAAATAAGCATCCTTTGGGTCGGTCTACAATGACCAGCAATGTGAGAGGAAAGATAAAAGTGTTTCATGTGTTAACATTTTTAATTTTGGGATACAAAGAAAGTTAAGTCTAACAGATCTAAAAATTGGTATTCATGGCTCCTTCTTCCTTATGAAGCACAAAAATCTTCAATAAAAGCCTTCCGCCACTGCTGTGAAGAGACTGTTTTATGGCCCTCTTAATTCTGCAATGACTTCATGCACAAGATAAAGCTGTTTTTTTTTTTTTTGAAAATTATGAATGGATTTGAGCAGTCCTTGAGCACAGTTAAACCAGTCCTCCTAACTCCCATTTCAAGAAGATGGGGTAGCAGAAGGGGACAAATACTTGGTCTTCTGAGTGCGCCTTCTGGAAAGGTACAGATGTATGGTCTTCAGAGTTGAAGCCATAGGTCTGCCCATCCTGAATTACCTACTGACGTCAACCCTCATAAGACCCAAGTGAGTACCCTGTCCTCAAAGGATAATTCATTGATCTCTCTTCCTAGTGGACTCAGACAAGTTTTCTCTTCAGATATTTGAGGGTCCTAGGCCATAGCAACCTCAAAAGGGATCACACTAGAAGACCCTAGAGAAGTATACTGATGGTCTGAGGACTGTGAAAGCACCTCAGCTGAGTCTTCAGCTACAGATCTTATCAGAGAGGTGGACAAATGGGTATTATCATTCACCTCTTTCATCAACATTTTTTTTCTTTTTTCATATTTGAGCAAGGTCGTCTGCCACAACATGACCACTTGAGCTAAGTCATCCAAACATCTGTTTTTGATAAAAACATGAAGGGAGTTCAGTCTATCCTTAAGTTTTTTGAGTAAATGAAAGACACAGAACGCAATCTGACATTATGCTCAGCTCCAAAAAAAAAAAAAAAGAGGTGAAACCTTTATATAAAATTTGGTACCCCGCAAATATGCTTACCCTTTCTAACAGACCTAAGGAAATATTTTCCACAATTTTTTATAGAAAAATAAGTGGACCCCATGGTGGTAATTATCTGTCTGCATATAAAGTAGCTGAAGTTGATTGCTTCCAGATGCAAAGCTGACGAGAGTCTGATTGAGCGTTCTAATGGCAGTAAAGTTCTAAATTTTTGCACATTAGTCTATATTATACCAGCATGTCCAGCACATGACAATGTAGCCTGAAGGTGTGGAGACTGGCTGGATGTATAGTATCCTTGGCAGGATAAATCTCAAACTGTAATGGTTACTGCAATAATGATCTAATGAAAGAACATCAATTCTCAAAGAAAGAGGAAGAAGCCACCTTCCCTACTGTCCTCCTCAGTGAAGAAAATTGTTTATGTAAAACAGAGTGAATCTATTTTGTCACAGTTATGGGTTTGGTTAACCAACAGTCTAATTACCATCTCCATCTCAGGATCATTTCCTCTGGTGAAACTTTACTTATATAGCTTTAAATATGAGGTTCCTCACTCCAAAGATAAAATACTACTGTGCAGGTCACAGGAACCTCTGCCTTGAGTCACTCTTCAACTTCTCTAACCTTTTCAGGAGTTAATGAAAGCCATCTATAAAGCTCTAGATTTCCAGCTCCAAAACACAAAAACTTGTATATCACTATCAAAAATAAAATTAAAGATGACCCAAATACCATTTTCTTCTATTCTACACGTAGTCCCCTACTGTTCCTTAGTATGCATCTCCTCATCCCAACTCATTCCCTCCAGTAGAGCTCTTTTGTGGGTGTACCTTTAACTCCTAGTAGGCGTGGCTTCAGCATTTAAAAAATAAAGTTTTCACCTTATATTTTTAACAAATGCCCACTGACAGAGTAGATATATCAATACAATTGTGTTTGCCATCATGTATGCTTCAAGATAAAATTTTCTGATACCTTGTATGTAACATAGTTTTGGAATTATTAATGTAAATATGAACAGGCAATATTTGACGCCTAGAGGTGCAGTAGGAGGTAACTGCAGAAACGCCTGGAGACGTTACTCAGCTGTAATGAGTTAAAGTGGCCACAAATCAGTTATCTCCTCAGTGGGTTCAATAGTACCACCCCCACCACAAAATGAGACCATATTTAGGGACTTCACCAGGGCAAATCAACTTCATCTTGTAGAAGACCTATGCAAGATTCCCATCAATCTACCAAAAAGGCTCCCAATTAATAACATTGCCATATTTACCTTCATTTTTTACCAGCATCTAAACAGCATAGAAATGTTTGTACCCATCTGTCCTGCATATAACGGTAAATTCAGAAAGAAACCTCTGTGTTGCAACTCCCATATTAAAAAAAACTGTAGATCAAAAGAAGAAAAATAATGAAAAGTTGTAAGAAACCTCCATTCCCTACCTCAAGACCACAACAAAACCTGCAACAAAACACTTAAAAGCACTATAAGAATATAAAACAGAGTATGAAAACAGAGCCACTATAGATACCAAGGGAAACTACGACTCGTTCTTCAGCTATGTTAGGAAATTAAGGAATAATATAGCAATAACCCACTCCTGGGTGTGGGTAATGCTGGATTTACCCACGGTTGGCGTGGTTTGGTCCCGAGGGTGAAGCCCGAGGGACCAAACAAAGCCAACCATGGGTAAATACAGCATTACCCACACCCAGAAGTGGGTTATTGCTATTATACCATAACATTATTTAAGAAAAGAAACTATTACTTTTCTTAAATAATGGCATAGTATAATGCCTGTTTACTGCCCTTCCGCAGATGTTTGGCATCCACGGCAGTTCTGATGTACTGCGCGCCTGCGCAGTACATCAGAGCTGTGGGCAAAAGCAACGGAGAAAGCAAGATCTCTGTTGCTTTTTTTTTACTGTTTTCACTATGTTAAATGGGTTTAACATAGCGAGACAGTTTTAAAATAAGCAATGGAGATGTCCGTTGCTTATTTTAAAACTGTCTCGCTATGTTAAACCCATTTAACATAGCGAAACATTAAAAAAAGCAACGGAGATCTTGCTTTCTCCATTGCTTTTTTTTTTAAAACCTGTCTCGCTATGTTAAATGGGTTTAGCTCCTCCTGCTTATTTTAAAGCTGTCTCGCTATGTTAAACCCATTTAACATAGCGAGATAGTGTTTTAAAAGTAGAGTTATACTAATGGAAAAAAGTCCGGGCGGCCGGACCTTTTTCCATTAGTATAACTCAATTTACTATGTGCACGCTGGCCAATCAGCGTGCACGTTTTGGGGGGTCATGGTATAATGTTCAATAAATCACTGAGCTCATTCATAATACCACCACACATTCCAACCCCAGACATACATCCACTATATTAGCAAATTTAATACTAGCTTTACCCCACCTACCCACATTGTTACACTCACTGAAAATGTAGTTTCACCTTAAATCACCTTGGAGCATAACCTAAAATCCTTGTCAAAGGCTAAAATAATGTTTCTATGGGACCAGATAACATACTATGCTGCATTCTCATAAGTACCAATTGTATTATGTCTGAACATCTACTTAAAAAGTGTTCAACCTCTTCCTATCAAAAGATTTTTCTGATGCCTGGAGAATAGCCACAGTGACTCCTCTAGACAAGGGTGACCCCTATGCAGACCCGCCAGTCTCACCAAACCTAAATGCAAAGCAACAGAATACATCATAGCAGAAATCATTTATGTAGACGTAGGTGACTTAACTGATTTAGACCCCACTCGGTTTGGTGGTGTAAAAGGCAAGTGTTACCCTTAAATCAGCTAAACTTCTTTAAAATAATTACTGAAGTTGTAGACAATAGTCACTCTGTGGATACTGCAGATCTTATCATTGTTTTTTTTTCTTTGTTGTGTTTTTTTTTTAAACAAAAAACATCTTTATTAAATCATCACAAATGACAGACAATATTATATTTATATAAACAAAAAACACAACATTCTGACACAAATGCAGTTGCAAACACTGCACATCACTTATAATCTATCCAGTCATTGTCAATCAAAAATTACATCACTCATTCAAGTCCTGCCTCTTTTAAACCTCGTTTCTCCTCTGCATGTTTTGTTCCCACAATTCCCATGTTTCCCTATGTAATTTGCTTCTACAGTTTTCTAAAGATACCAATTCCAGTTGTTTTATTTCTGTTACTATAGTCGCTTTTTCTAATAAAATTGGTTTAGTTTTTGATTTCCATTTTCTAGTAATTGCATTTTTGGTAGCCACCACAATTAGACTCAGTAAGGCCTTATACTAAGTCTAAGCAACTCCGATTCTGTATCATTGCTGACAAAATCTTTTCTTTAGTTACACCAATTTGCTCTCCCAGTATGTCTGACAAAGCAGACTGCAGGGAATCTTCAAAATTCTGGGAAACTCATTACACCCCCAGTTACCTCATTATCCCCATCAAACCTCCAACATTTGCAGTCTGAGGAAAAATTATTTTGAGTCTACTTGGGGTATAAAGATACCCATGTAAACACTTACAAGCAAAGCTCCTAAATCTTCTAGTCTTTGTTGCATATTTGGGAGATATACATATATATATCCCCCATTGTTTCTTTCTGAATTGCTTATCCAATCTCTCTCTCTTTCCAGTCCTTTCTAACCTCCTCTGATTCTTATAGTTATCATGCAATATTTTATATGCTCTACTAGTTATTCCTTTTTTAATGGCAGCTTCTGCTCTAGATTCTACTAAAAACCCTGCCAGTGCTGGTCTTTCATTTAGACCCCCACCACTTCTTTCTCTTTCCCTATACTCTCATATCAATCACTGATAGGGAAGGCAATCTCTAACCTGCAGTCCAAATACATTTTTGGTGTCTTCCCATTCTATTGCATTTCCATCTCTCGTTATTTGCTCTAAATACCTTGGTTCCTTTGCCAGTTTTCTCCAATAAATTCAAGACCCTTCTTGCCTATTGTCTGCATCCCTAATCACAGTCATCTCTATCGGTAGACTCTCCTTTCTTCATTCCCAGGTTGGCTTAGTTCTTAGAATACTTTCTGCTACTTTATAAATATAATATTATTTATGGTTGTTATTCTCCTTAAAGGTTTGCATCCAAAATCCCACTCCCCTTGTTTCTTGAATTTCCCTCGTTTCATCATCATACCTTTCCACTTGGAATTATTTTATTTATTTAACATTTGTTACCCGGGAAAGTCCATCTAGGACAGACCCCATTTTCAGCTAAGGCCCAGGGAGAAACATTCCAGATACATGTCTTTGGAATGTGGGAGGAAACCGGAGTACCCGGAGAAAATCCACATGAACGTAGGGAGAACATGCAGGCTCTGCACAGAATGCACCCCAGCCGGGAATTGAACCAGTGAATCTCTTGCTGTGAGGCAACAACACTAACTGCTGCACCAGTGCGACACCCATTATAGTTTTCTGCTTCTGATATGTATAGGAGCCTTAACTGTGTTGTCCTGAAATACCCCTTTAAATTGGGTAATCTCAATCTGCCTTGTTCTACTGGAAGAATCATCTTATCCCACTTAACTCTTGCTATCTTCTCTGACCAAATAAAATCTTTCAGCTCTTTGTAATCTGCTATCCACAACTTCTCCTCTGGTTCATAAAAATATGCCTGACCTGTGTATAAAATTCAAGGGACTAAAAACTTAACTGCTTTTATCTTACTATCGATATCCATATGACAGATCTTCCATTTTCCCAGTTTCTGTATTATCATTTGTTTAGTCTCTTCCCACATATCCTTAGCTGCCACACAAGAATAATTTTTAATCCATACTCTTAAAAACATCACTTTATCATCTCCCAATAAATAAGGACATCGCTGAGCCAATTCATGTGCAGGTACATAATTTACTGCTAAAGCCTTTGTTTTAGCTTCATTAATTTTGTATCCTGAAAAGATAAGAAACTGTCTCAAACTGTTCCACAACACTGTGACATCCCTTTCTGGTTTTGTCAGGTATAAAATAATATCTGCAAATACAGCCAGCTTTTTTGACTACCATACAAATTACATCCTTGAATTTCTGTCCCCTTTATTTTTTTGCCAATGGTTCTAAATATAATGCAAATAACAAAGGACAGAAGAGAGGACACCCATGCCTGGTTCCTGGGTTCAACCAGAAGTCATCAGTGAGGTCCCTACCCACTTTAATTTTCACCTCCGATCCCTCATATATCCTCCTAATTAAACTAAAAATTTTATCAGGGAATGAAAATGCTTCCATTGCCCATTTGTTTACCCGGTATGTCCGACTGAACGATACCCCATTTTCAGAGGAGACCAAGGGGGACAAGCCCCATACAAAACAATTACAAATAAAGTTACAAAAAGTTGCAAACAAACAGTAACAGCAATTACAAGACAATTTTTTAGATGCACAGAATATATCTTGGAAATTAGATTAAATACAAAATAAGAATCAACAGAACTATGAAGTTCTATAATTTAATTAATAATGTTAATATCAAATGTTTGCCTCCCCTCCACAAAACCACATTGATCCAAATCTTTCAATTTTGGCATCACTTTTGCCATTCTTTTAGCCATTATAGATGTAAACACTTTATACTCATAGTTTAGTACTGAAATGGGCCTGTATGAATCTGGATCTGATGGATCTTTACCCGCTTCAGGTATTACAGCTACCACCTCTTTCTTCAAGGATGTTGGTACTTCTTTTAAAATACCATTAAACAAAACCTTCCAGATCTTTATCAGTTTTTCTCTCCTAGCTTACAAACTTCTACAGGAATACCATCTATGCCTTGGGACTTTCCTGTAGACTGGTTATACATCACCATTTTTATTTCATCTCCTCCCATCCCAACTGTTAATAATAGAGTCTAATCTACCTGTAACCTTGCCATATTCAATTCTTCCATAAACATTTCCACTTGTACCTTTTGATTTCCATACTTCTCTGCTTTATACAGGTTTTCATAAAATTTCCAGAATATTTCTAATACTTCTACAAGATCTACTGTTATCTTCCTTGTTACAGGCTCCCTAAACTTGGCAACAGCCCTTTCTATTTTCTGCTTCCTGAGCCATTGTGCTAAACGTTTTTGTGCTCTACAGTTATTATCAAAAACAGTTTAACAGCAATCTTTCTAAACTCATGCATATTATCGAGGTAATCTCTTATTTTCTGTTTAGCATTCTGCAGTTGCTCATCTTCTTGTTCTTAAGGATTCTTCCTGTTTTGCAATACTTTAACATTTGTCAGTCCCTCTAAATAATTCTTGCTACTTCTTAACCATATTTCCCTTTCTTTTATTTCCAACCTATTTATAAGCTTCACTTTAATTTTCCCCACTCTAGCTACATTTTCAGAAGAAATTTCTATATTTTCTAATAGCTCCTGAATAATTTCCACTACCGATTCCTTAAATTCCTCTCTTTTCAAAGATAAGGAAAAGTGCCAGTGTCTCATTTTTATTTCATTACCACGAGTTTTTATTTTAGTTATTATTGGTGCATGATCTGAAATAGTTATTGGGTGCTAATCAAGACCTTCAATTAAATGCACATGTTCCTGTGAAATGTAAATTCTGTCGGGCCTAGCCCAGGTTTTTGAATCTTGGGGAATATGTAAATTCACTCCAAATTCCTAGTACTGAATTCACATCTTCAATGCCAAATATTTTCATAGATTTCTTCAAAAATCTACCATCCTTTGCTAGATTTTTCCTGGGCCCCCAGACACATCTTCACTGTTGCAGATCAAATTCCAGTCACTACCTACAAGTAATATTCCTTGCTGAAAGCTGATTTCTCCAAGAATTTTCTTATGGTCCATTATAGCAGTTTTTGATGGAATATAAATACATACCATTGTAATCTTCCTCGCTTGCCAGTAGCCCCTTAGTACTACAATTCTACCATTATCTTTTATATCCTATTTTACATCACTAATGGAGCTCTTCCTACAATTAATATGCACTCCTCTCTTCCTTTGCCTGAGGTATTCAGCTGAATAACCATCTTGAAAACCTTTCTTTATCAAATTCACATGTTCAGTTCTTTCCAAGTATAATCTCCTGTAGCATAGCTATTTGAACTCTACATTTTTAAGATAGTTCACTTCTCTATCGTTTTTTTTTTCTGTGAAACCATTCATATTTAAAGACATTACAGAAAGCACCATTTTCTTAAATAGTTATTATTCCCACCTTTTATGTATAACACTTTGTTTTTGTTAAAGGTCTAGTTCTAGCTTTTGTGTTACATGCATACACTGTTTGGCAGGTTAATCTTTTATACAGATGGTTCTTATCTCCATTTTAGCCTACGTCACATATTACAAAACTTTTGTTTTATTGAAAGCACTAAAACAAAACACGCCCCAAACCCCCTAAATACTACAACCCCCTAAAACCTATTAACTTAAAATAACACACAAACGTATATACATCTTCAAATATTGAAGTTTTACCCTCCTAATAGGAACAGATAACCTAAAAGCAACATTACCCATGTTAAGATGCATGGTACAGCCTGTACTAAATGTTGTCTGGCTTTGTCTTATCTTTATAGCTCTCTCTCTCTCTCAGTTGGGAAAACACTTGAATTTTAGAAAACATTTTCACCAAGCCATTCCTTTTTATCAAATTGTCTCTTAGAAGCATGAGAACCAGACACAAGTGCCAGCATACATTTGTTTACTAGAAAAAAGCATTAAAATATTCAATATTCTTTTTTATTTACTTGCATTCTCTTAAAACTTGTTACTAGACAAAGCTAAGGGCCTTAACACAGTCATTCTCCTATAAAAAATAATGAGAAAAAGAATACTATGTTTTCTTTTGTCTTACTCTTTTAACCAGCTTTTTCTTCTTCTTCATTTATATATTGCAGTGCCTACATATCTTAAAACCGAACAAGGAGAAAGAGAAGGGAGAAAGAAAAATAAAAAACAGGAGCACCTATTTACATTAGTATCCCCATTAAACTTAAAAATAAGTGAGAAAGCTTTATTTTATAGCATGTAAATAAAATCATGCACTATTAAAATAGTACCATTAAGAAAAGAATATTGTTTTACTTACTCTTAACTTTTTCCCTCCTCTTCCACTCTCCTGAGTATTTTTTCAAACATTAATGACATGAAGTAGGGCATATGCTTTTGAGTCCCCTACAAGTCTAACAAAGTCCAAAAAAACTCCAATATTTCCAGATTTTCTTCTTCTGACATGTTTCACAAATGTAACTATTGCTTTGTAATCCCATGCTTGTTAATTTCCAAGTTACTGGATTTATTCCTGTTCATCTCCAGCTCCCAAATCTTGTCTTTGCATCATTTCCAACATACTCTTGATTCTTCTAGTCAACTTATACATATTTTTTTCCTTCTCTCAAGCAATTTCTTTTCAGGAAAAGGTTTCACTGGCACAGTCTCTCTGTTGTCCTCACTACCAGAAAAAGAAGCAGAATCTCCATCCGGCTCACAGATCATGCATTGCTGGACAAACGTTTGTATTTCTTCCTTGGCATGTACATCAAAAAAAATATATATACTTTTATTTTTGGTTTTTGTTCTAATTTAACGTGGTCTTACTGTTTAACAGAGTTCATGGTGTTGTTAAAAGCAAGTTTTTCTGCATTTATTCCTGCTATCAAGTATGTTTTACTGTTTATTTTAAACATTTTAAGGTTTTCTTAGTTTGAGTGTATGGGTGAATGGGTGTGTGTGTGTGTGTGTGTGTGTGTGAGTGTAGGGTGGGGGTATATTTACATATATTTATACATATTTATATTTATAGTTATATTTATACACATTTATATCTTAATGTTAAGAATGAATTATGAAAGTTTTAGTGCGTGCATGCCCACTATTTTAAATGCATTCTTATGTACACAATATTTTATGGTAAGGATGAGGAACAGAGTGTGGCAATACTGACTTATTTACTCAGTGTGGAAGTAAGCTATTTTTATATGCTTACCATTGATTTAATGTATGTATTTAATTAAAATTGTGTGATTACTTAATTAATTGATGTTAAATGGTATAAATGTGATTGCAAGCTGGTTTTAAAATTTGTCTGAGGAAGGAGGGACACTGAGCTCTCCGAAAGCGTTTTTGGTGCTTACATTATCCATTAAACTTTGTTTGCCTTGGATTTGGCTGCTGGCGCTCGTTTTTGTGGTTTTCAGTCATAAAATTGAAACTAGTTAGGTACTGCAGGGATCAGTATTGGGCCCTCTCCAATATCTGAGAAATGTGATGACTAAGTTTGCTGACGAATGCAACTGGAGTTCTGCTATCTGCTCATCCACTGAACTAAACAGTTCCAACATGGACTGGAATACATACACCTGGTGTACTGAAACCAGTCTCAAACTAAATGCAAGATAGTTGTTGAGTCTTTTGGCTTTTCCCGGTTAGGGGTCGCCACAGCGGAACTCCGGTCCGCTAATGATTGGCAGTAGATTTTTACGTGCCAAGTTGCCAGCCCTGATGCACAACCTTCAACTAAGACACGCCCATTCACGCATGTCTCCACACAGAAGACGCTCTAGCTGAGAATCGAACAGGACGTCTTACTGTGAGGTGACAACGCTACCGCAGCACCACCGCAGGTAAACTAAATGCAAGAAAGTACAGTAAACTAAATGCAAGAAAGTACAGTATAATAATGTCTGGCAAAATAGCTATTCCCTCCTCATATTACTCGTCTTCAAACTTATGAAGACAAATTTCTCTCTCTTGTTCGATCATCATATTTCCATCAAAGTCACGAGAGCCATTTTCCAAGGGTATACTTGTCAAGATCCAAAGAAATCATCTGACCAATGTATTCTTTCCTTATCAGACCTATCATCAAATACAATGACTCCCTTTAATATGTACAAATCCAAGCATATTTTTCCCCTGGAAAGGTTCCAATGATTTTAACTAAAAAAATAAAGGCCTTAAATCCTTCAACTATCCTACCCAATTAGCACAACTTTCCTTATATTCTGTAACCTACTCACTGCCCCAAGGTGCCCCACATCTCACTTTTTGAGCCATGAAAGACTCAGTCCCATTTGACCTTCTATTTCTTCACAAGACCAATAGATGTAGAAACACCCATACTAGGCACCTAAAACAAATAAATAAGACTAGTCAGAGACATATGTCCCTAACTCAATGTATTCACAGCCTAGTACTTTTTCTGTCTTTAAGGCTCATCTTGATGATTGGATGGGAAGGCACAAACTTACAGAAAGGGTTATGTGCATCCCTGGCTGATTAGAGAAGCAGGTACTATTAAATACTCAAAGGGTAGATCAACCATTTAAGTATGTCTTCTTGAAGGTGTGCATGGTTGGGCCTCTTATAGTCCTTCTGTCTAGTATGGTTCCTATAATCTTATGTACACAGTTTCAAATGAAGAAAGCAGCATCTCCCACTCTCCTGCCTGACAAGGACTCTAGGACTTGGACAAATTTGGCAAGATAACTTAAATCTCTAACATAGCTAATAGGACCACTAAGTACACAACCCATGATATGCTACCGGTGCTTTCTTTCTTAAAGTCATAATGCAACTGTTCTGCCTTGAAGGGAGGAAGGAATAAAGTGCTCTCTCTTTCAGAGGAGATGGAATAAGGGTCTAGCATCAGGAGGAAATTCAGTGTGACATGATAGCCCTCTTCAAAATCCTAACATGGGAGAAAGGTGTGTAGAAAAATAAAGCTCCACAATGACATAAAACTCAATAGGGTTAATGAACTTATGGCCTGAACCAAGTGGTATGGGAAAAGCCATAAATTCCTTTGCATTTTTCACAGGATAGCACAATTCCTTACATAGCAAGAAAAAAACAGTAGTGATATGTATTTTTGCAAACATTAAAATAACTATAAAAAATTAAGTTCATCATCTCCAAAGGATAAAAGTGGCAGAACAGTTATCTCTTTGAAAGTTAACATCCTGTACACTCTCTCTCTCTTGCTATACAACTACAGAGATTAACTCATACTTGTTACAAATACAAATATGAACATTAAAGATGGCTTGATAGCCTGATGCAACTTACCTCATAATCTGTACTTTTCACTTCTAGTGATGGAACTAGTGCAAAAAACTCATTCAGAGCTTTTAGTAAAAGAGGTCGAGTGTCACAGCTCAACTTTGGGCACAATGCATTCCATGTAGACCTTATATCAACAACCTAATAAAACAATGACAGGTTGGTAGAAATTACATCACTATAAAAAACAATGACAGATTGGGAGAATTACATCATTATAAAAAAATGACTTCATGTCAATGCAAATGCAGACAAAATATAAATACTGGATAGTTCTTTCAGACTTCATCAGCTTTCATGGGCCTTGTGTGAATATGTCTGTTTGAATACTTACAAGATTACACATATAGAATTACATATATTTATGTGTGTGTGTGTCTGTACATACATACACACACACATATATACAGATGTATATATATATATATATATATATATATATATATCTGTATACTCGCATACACCTGCAGTATATATGGCACTGCATGACAAACCATTATGAATTCTTGGTACAGTATTATTCTACAGCACCAACATGTAAACAAAATGACGCACCTTCAAATGTGGAAGAAAGTTTTAACACTAGCTCAGCAAAGAAGAGTGCAAACACCTGCACAGTAATTACAGTATGAAAGTAAAACCAAAAAACAAATCCAATAGCAAGTCTGAGTACACAATTTAGTCTATGAAAATAAAATAAAGATGTGATGCTTCAAGAAGGCCTGAGATGGCATAATTAAAATATTGCTGTGTGCCGTTTTAATATAGTTATGTTAGTTGTAGAGATGATACCAACTTGATAAAAAAATGTGTACTGTTTCAAGAGGGCTTGAGTCTTTTTAATTTAAATATTATTGCTTTTTGGATTATTTTAATAAAATAAGTTATATCATTTGTAAAGAAGGTACTAACTTTTTAATCAAGCCTCTGTGGATTCAATTATGAAGACAAACTCAGATGATGTTACAAAGGCAGAAAAATGGTACTGAATAGAAGCAGTTTTCCTTGCAAAGTATGACAACATTTTCAATCCTAACTTAAAATCTGAACAAAAATTGAGATTATGACATTTTAATACCACTAACTGTGATCAGTTGTAAAGAGAAGGGCTGGAATCAGCCGCAACATACCTGCCTCCTCTGTGCACGAGATGCTTCTCCAATCCCACTTCTCAAATAACTATACAGAGGTTCAACAAGTCTTATGGGGGGGGGGGGGCAGTCTGTGTTCTGGCCAGCAATATGAAATTCCAAATTTTGCATTGACCTTTTGTGAATCAGCTGTAATCCCTTGTAATCATAGTTATTAATATAACATAATAAATTTTTTTTTCAGTTTTCAAACAGTCCAAACTTGGGATTTACTAGTATTTTTTCCAGAAAAATTGAAAATATGTGTGCCTGAAAAGAGCTGTTGAAGTGACAGGGGTGGAGTCAGATTTAATGTGACACTAAGCAAGATTTCGGGTTGCCTATGAATACATTTGTAGGTAAAAAATTTTTTATACTGTGGAGTCACTGCTTGGATGGAAATTTGCTTTTCTCCCTATAGTTACTGCATTTCTTGATCAGTCTGAGGCTGAAGTTGTCTTTTGTGATATACATAATTTTGCATGTAAGACAACTAAAATGGACTTAGCCAAGCGTTCTGAAATCAATTTTTCAGTTTGTAGACTTGCCGAGTAAAAAACTGCATTTATGAAATCGGATAATTCCATATATAAATATTTTTTTTTTACTGAATATTGCAAGATAGAATACGGTGATGCAAAGCTCCACAGACATAGGAATCAGAATGGTTTAAGCAAGATAATTAAGGAGAAGAGTATTCATTAAGAAAATCTGAACCTTGGGTCATTTCACTACTAGAATCATTTGGAGGATACTGGTCTTTGTTGAGGGGTGTTTTTTTTTTCCTTTGGCATGAGAAGAAAATCCAAAATGGTTGTTACATGACAATGAAAATTTATTTGGGTGCAATCCTACTGGTAACATACAGTGTCTATGTCCCACCAATAGCTATATGCACTGAATTATAAAGATGATGAATGAAATTAGTGCATTTCAAGAGGGGAATGCAGGGGACTGATGGATCGTGATCAGTATGACAGATATCAGAGTATGACCTAGAGTGATGAATTTCCTTTATGTTTTTTTTTCTTTCAACATTCTCACCCAATGCCAAAAAATAATGCAGTTGATCACTGTTACCAAAGTGTGAATCATTACTTCTCTCCTCCCTGATCTCTTATGACCACATTTGTATATTTTTTGCTTTTTATCTTCTCTTTCTAGATAAGAAGACAAAGATGATCAAAACTAATTTCAGACTTATAATCTCTCACTTGTTTTCAATGGATATGATGATGATGACGATGATGATTATAACTGACAAAAAAAAATAAAATAAAGGTAGACAGCCATAAAACGTGAGTATGAGAGTCGTAAACAAAAGCATCCAAAAGGCCTGTGCACATGGTTTAAGCCATATACACAGAAATGCAACTACAAAAACAGCTGATTACGCAAAATGTGACACCGTCCTTCATTTATAATTGTGTGCATCTAAACACAAATGCTTAAATTAATTTATGTTACTTAACTTTTCAAGAGGAAATATTTTTACAGTATAATGGCAGTATTATACCTAGAGCAGCATGACTCTGGAACCAGAACCATTTAATCCTCAAAACAGATAGTGTGAAAAATATTCTACTTCAAGCAGAAAGTACAAACACCAACAACATCTTAAGAAGTAGTTTAAAAATAAATTATATTTATGCACTGTCAACCTGTTGTTGTCTAGTACCTTTAAAATTTGTGTGTGGTGATCAGAGATGCACTATAGTGAAGCCAGACAGATGGACATTAGTAATGCCAGACAGCTGGACAATCAGTGAGTGATAGCAGACAGTTGTTAATCAGTGAAACCAAATACAAAAAGAGCAATGCATTCCTAAGGCCCACCTCCACAAACCAATGAGATGCCAGAAATAAACAGATTAATTTTTCAAAACACAAAGAATATACAGTCAATTAAGGAGAGAAAATGCAATTCACACTTGGCGGTTAAGGAGGTGCAAAGAAACAACTTTTCTACCTGGATTCTGAGTGTAATTTTAGAACTACAATGACCAAGTCATATGCAGTGCAGGAAAGTCAAGGAAGCAGAAAAATATGGCATAAATGAGGATGAAATTATAAAGAATGGAAAATCACAATGTTCACCAGCATGGGAAACAGCAGTCCTACTGCATCCCCTAAATAAATACATACATAAACAATTTAATTTATTTTGTATTAAATGCAATAGCCTATTTTAGGCTAAGTTAATTGACGGTGCAGTGGTAGCATTGTCATCTCACAGCAAGAGGTTCTCCTGTTTGATTTTCAGCTGGAGTGCCTTCTGTATGGAGTCTACATGTCCTCCCTGCGTTCATGTGGGTTTTCTCTGGGTATGCCAGTTTCCTCCCATGTTACAAAGATATGCGTCTGCAGCATTTCTCCTCAGGCCTCTGCTGAAGATTGGCTTTGTTCCAAGTTGGACTTTCCCGGAAAACAAATGTTAAATAAATAATTGTCATTACTGCAGGAGTCCTCCACAATCCTTTTTTGTCAAACTTGCATCTAAACTAAATGGTTAATCACCTGCTTCAGCTCGTAACTTTGAAAATCAGTCCTTAGCTGAAATTTATTACTCCTGTAGCACTAAGATTTGCAATGAAGTTCACAATATTTTGTATTTAATATATAATTTGCCTTTTGAAGTGCCTAATGAAACTAGATACAGTTTATGATTTATCTATGATCTCTGTTCTGCAAACTTTACACTTCACTTTATTTTGCCACTATTGCACTACCCTTTGCATCACAAATACTACCTGTGTGTGGGCGCAGTTAGTTCTGTCATTGTCTATCACTTTTTTCTTTTGTTGGTCAGTATTAACTAACCATTAATATGCAAGACTTAAGCAAACGAGGGATGTGCTTTCACGGCAAAGGTGACACAATCAGGGCAAATTATAAATGATCAGAACATTATTTTTTTTTTCATTCTGTCACAGACCACTGAAAAATATATGATATATATGAAGCAACAACTTTCAAGCCTTTACCAAGTTATCCACCTCCAGTCCCAAGTCATTTATTTTCAAGGAAAACTCAAATTGGGCCCAATTTATACTTTCTCAACCAAGACTGAAATCACTACTTTTACGACTCAATGAGAGTTGTGTGACTCAAGTCTCTAGCTATGCATACATATAGATTCAGTATTTATTTCTAAAGAAATATTTCAGTACCTATATATTCTGGACACGTTAAGCATGTGTCAACTTGACAAACCATATTCCTATCCCTAAAAGAAAATAAGATTAATGTAACATGCCAACCTCACAAGTGTTTTACACTCAAACTACAATACTCAAATTGCAGACGACCAAGCATTACACTTTTGCATTCTTAGCAGAAACGAACGCACATCACTGCATTCTAATACAAAGGTTTAACTGGCTCTCCATTACTCAAAAGGTCACCCATGCTCTATGATATAAGCTACTGTCGGGTTCCTATCAGCATCTTGATGCGAGAATGCCGAAAGTGCAGAACATCTAACAGGTAAACTGAAATCTCCGTAAGGGAAGATTTCCATTTACTACAATGTAGTGTGGTCTCAGTGTTGGCATATTTAATTAGCGGAGGGTGCAGGGGGGCTTGCCTTTAGGGATTTTTTTTTTTATCGGCATTAGAAAATTTAATAGTTTGATCATTTTAGTTTGATATTTTGTGATTCAAACTATTAAATTTTCGAAATGCTGATATAGACCCGCTACTGTCCACATGAAAAGAATTCTCTTCACTTGTGGTCAAAACTACAAACTTTCCCACTCTAGCCCATCCAAAATTCAAAACCAAAATGGGAGAAAGTGTGCACTCTATAATAGGACTTGGCATATGGAATCATTTAACTACAGATGACAAAGTAATGAAACATCTATACAAGGATGCCTCAACTGAAAATCTGCAAGAAGAAGCTGACTGCATCTGCTTTTATGTTGCTGATTAAACTCCGTGCTCTCTGGTTCATATCACATTCATCAAAATAATAAATCAGGAAATAATAAACTAATATAAAATGTGTAAAATAACATATCTACTTTTGTATATTTTGTGTGTGTGATGGCCATGCACTGGCCCAGTAATCAAGGAGCCTCAATCCTCACCACTAGTACCAGTGAGGGGCGTCCATATTGGGAAGGATAACAAATACACACACAGTAACATACAAGTCCTTCGAGCACTCCCTCTGTCCAACCAGTGCTTCATGTCCCTGCCCAAGTAGCTGGCACACACACACACAAACACACACACACACACACAAACACACACTTTGATATATGATTTATATACAACCTCACAGACACTCCTGTGGAAGGTTGGCACAAGTTCACTAGCTGTGTCCCTTCTGTTCAGGCTATAAGGTAGTAATCCACTGCCACCAGAATCTCTATTTATCAGCTACCAATAAGACCCTTCCCAAAGGGTGTCCACTTTTACTGTGCATTATTATTATCCAGTTACTAAGTGTGACCAGAACTTTTAAGGCTTACTGGAGTGGCTTTGTACAGTATCACTATATACATGCAATGTACTCTAGAGCTTAAAATTATCTCTACACAAAACAGCCACAGTTGAAAGGTTTAAACATATTTAACAATAAATAATAAAACCACAAGACAAATCTCCTCAATTCAACACAGTGCTAGTCAAGAGTTCAGAGATCACAGGAAAATGCCTAAAATAATACTGTAGAATAGTCTGACAAATATAAAAAACAGCTAGACTTACTATTTTCTATTTCTAAGAGAAACAGTAACATCTAAGATCTTACCGAGCAAGTAAGTGCTGGTGAGTTGTCAGTTCTGAAGACAAATACAAAATGCTCTAATTCTCACTCTCTGAGAGAGTCTTAAATTAATAATACATCACCGCTGACTCATTTTAGATTACATCATTCTTGACACTTCTGATTTAATTTCCCAGGCTAACAGAAACTCAGAGTTTTAACAATTCTTTTATCTTGCACCTGGCCAGGAAACCACACCAATAAAATATATTATACATGCAAAATCTAGCAATTAACTCTGGTCTCAAAACAATACAAGGAATTCCTTAGTCCAGACATCATTTCTATGAGTTTTGACATCAAACAGTCATAAAATAATTAATTTTATCACCTTTCTTCCAGCAGGGTGCACTGGCAGTCACACTTTTGAAGCTCAGAAAATACACAGTTTTCTTTACATTTGTGAAACATCCTGTAGATTTTATTAATATTTACAAATGACATAAAACTGCCTACAAAAGTCTAGCTAGATGGGCTGGCAGCCTTTCAGTTTTTCAACCCCCCCCCCCAAGAACTCAAGCTAGTTTTTCAAGTATCCCTTGAGAAACGCTGCTTGAAAAGATTAGGTCTAACAGAGTGTACCTTTCTCCATTCCCTGTCTTGAGAGCCCATCTACGTTGGCGTTGCTAACCCCACTGCAGTGCTGCACTGCCATATATGCTTGCAGCCCTAGGCTCCATCTTAGCAACTGGGCATTTTGCTGGCTGGCATTGTGTAACCATGTTAGGGGATTGTGACCTGTAACTACAGTGAATTTTCTTCCGACCAGATAAGGTTGAAGTTTCTGCAGTGCACACACTATGGCTAGACATCCCTTTTCTACAGCTGCATAGAATTCTTCCCTGGGTTGGAGCCTACAACTGAGATTAACCACTGGGTGCTCTTCTCCCTTTGAAGAAATCTGGCTAAGTACAGGCCCCACCCCATGGTTCGAAGCATCCACCTGCACAACAAATTCTTTGCTGTAATATGGACTGGCTAACACGGGGGGTCCCCCCCTAAAGCTTCTTTAAGCTTCTGGAATGTTTGCTCACATGCTGTGGTCCATAATACCTTATCTGGCCTGTTTTTCCTCATCAGGTCTGTGAGTACAGCAGCTTTGGTACTATAACTGGGGATGAACTTTCTGTAGTACCCTGCTGTCCTTAAGAATGCCCTCATCTGCTTTTTGGTAACAGGTGCAGGCCATGCCTGAATGGCTTTCACTTTGGTAGGTTCTGGCCTGATCTTACCACTCCACACTCTATGTCCCAGGTAGGAAACCTCTGCCATACCCACCTGATATTTACTGGGCTTAAGGGTCAACCCTGCCCTCTGTAGTCTGCCCAGCACTGCCCTGGCATGCTGAAGGTGATCTTGCCAGGAATGGCTGTAGATGGCAATATCATCTAGGTAAGCAAGGGCAAACCTTCTTCCTAGGATATGATCTACCAACCTCTGGAAAGTTGCTGGCACCTGCCAGTAACCCTAGGTAGCAATACGTAGCCCACCCAGCTCCTCTAAGGTCTTATCTGTCCCAGGGATGGGTTAAGCATCTGACTCTGTGTGACAAATTTCCTGTACTCCACACAGAACCTGCTGGGTGCTGCCATTCTTCTTTGGCTCCAGCACCACTGGGGATGCCAAGGGACTTTTGGACTCTTGAATTACCCTAATTCCAACATATCCTGTATCTCCTTACTAAGAGTCCGTTTGACTCTCTCAGGCATCCTATAAGGGGCCTGCCTAATGGGCCTTTGGGGGTCCTGTATCCACCTGGTGCTGAACCAGGTAGGTGCACCCTGGTTTCCCAGTGAACATGTCCCCAAACTCCTGTAACACTGCCCGTATTTCTCAAACCTGGGTAGGAGATAGCTGCTGGGAAATTGCTACCCCTTCCATTGAGGTGTCAGTCCAAGCCTCAGTGAGATCAGTCACCAGATTTCCCTCAGAGTCCTGCAATCCACTATAAATACTCAGCACAAGGACCTCCCTGTCATGGTAAGGTTTCATCATATTAACATGGTACAATTTGTGACCCTGCCTCCTGCCTAGCAGTTCTACCATGTAGTTAACATTACTAACCTTCCTTACCACCTTGTAGGGTCCTTCCCAGGCTGCTTGCAGCTTGTTGTATCCGACAGGAATGAGAACCATTACCTGCTGCCTACAGCATACTCTCTAGCTCAAGCATTCTTGTCATACTATACCTTTTTCTGTTGGGTTTCTGCCAGGTTCTCTGAGCCTTGTCCTGAGGTTTAGGATGCATGCCACAACAGACTCCTTGTGAGATATTCACACCTTCCCACTTATCTCGGATTAAATCTAGAGGTCCTCCCACCTTATGCCCAAACTGCAATTCAAAGGGTGAAAAACCTACAAATTCCTGGGGAACCTCTCTGTAAGCAAACAGATGGGGCATATATTTGTCCCACTCCCTCTTAAACTAGTCTGCAAATGCTCGTAGCATGAACTTGTTTGTAGAGTTTAGCCCCTCAACAAGACCATTAAGTCTGGGAATGGCAGGGGGTGGTCTTCAGGTGCTTCACCCCACAGTACTTCCACACACAAGCCATCAGGCCTGACATGAAATTGGCACCTCTGTCAGTCAGTATTTCTTTTGGGAAACTTACCCTGATGAAAAACTCTAACAAAGCATTTGCCATCTTTTCTGCCTCAATGGAGGACAAAGCCACTGCCTCAGGGTATCTTGTAGCATAATCCACTACCACTAGGATATACCTTTTCCCTGTGGAACTTGGGGTACTCAAGAGGCCCCACAATATTGATAGCTACCTTCTGAAATGGCTCCTCAATCACAGGCAAAGGCATCAAAGGAGCTCTCATCTTGTCTCCAGCCTTGTCTACCTTTTGGCACTGCTCACAGGTCCTGCAGTACCCAGTTACATCTCTGGAAATTCCAGGCCAACAGAAGTTCTGCATAATATGTCTCTTTGTATGTTTTATGATCATATGACCACCAAAGGGAATATCATGGGCTATGGCTAGAAGTACCAGACGGTAGGCTCTAGGTACTACCAACTGCTGTATTCTCTCACCTTCTAGCCCTCCCTCAGGGGTCCAGTCTCTATACAGTAACCCTTTGTCCCAGTATACAGAATCCCCCCTCCCTTGACAGTCAGGTACCTCACTAGTTACCTGCTTCAGGCCTTGTAATGTAGGGTCTGAGAGCTGAGCCTGTCTCAGCTCTCTTTGTAACCCTTGCCAGCTCCCCTTCCACAAGAAGTCTGGCATCTTCTGACTAGTGCCTCAATGTCAGCCTGGGTACTACTACTCACCTCTACCTTTGCAGTCACTCTGTCCAAGAGAACATCAGTACCCACAAGCAGCTGTGGCTCACCTTCAGTCTCACTGCTACAGAGTAGCTCCCTCCCTGAAGTAACCACCTCACCAGTCCTGGCTGCAAGTATGTGGTCTGTCTGGGTCTCCCCCAGGTTACCAGACCCACATGCTTGTCTCGAAGCCTGACTGTGTGTAACTGCATAAACACATGGTACTGCCTCATCAAAATCTTTCGCTATCAGGACATCTACAGGATGGTAGTTTGGTACCTCTGTTGTCTCAAGACAACCTACTATTAGCATTTTGTCCTTCCCAATTACCAGCTCCCTCACCTTTTGTTCCCCACCTTGCCTCCGTGGACATCTGTATGGCACATGGCCTCACTGGTTCATTCAAAACATTTAACCCCAGGTCCTGGGTGTGTATGTGGACTACTGGCTTCCCCTGCTACTGACAGATTTTGGTGGGGCAGTCTGAGCTGCCCAGCATGGGTTCCTTTAGACCCATGAGCAGTACTGGGGGTCCCTTTCCTGTGCAGGGATGCCCTGCTTGCTAGGTATAGGTCTCTCCCTTCTTCCACAATTCATGTGAAGAAGCACATTGTCTATCAGCTAACGAGATCCGCATGTCCTCAGGCAAGGTGCTAAGGGCTTGTTCCCTCACCAAAAGGTCCGCCAGGCCTTCAAAAGTGGTGACCTGACATCCACTCACCCACCTATGAAAATAAGTGCTCAGTTCAGCAACATATTCAGACACACTTTCTTCTGCCTTGCGTCTACGCTCACAAAACATTTTTTCTATAAGCTTCAGGTGTTAGCTTAAAAAATTCTAAAACTATTCTTAACAGCAGTATAATCAAAAAAATTGCGATGAGATAATTTAGACAGCACACGTACAGCTTTACCATGGAGTAAGGGGGTCACGAACCGTACCCAGAGCCTTTGGTACACATCATACTGTTTACATACCTTCTCAAACGTATGAATGAAACTATCAAAATTATCCCCCTCTGTAAACTGGGGAAGAAATTTACTGACCTTTTGAGCTTCTGGGGTCCAGTTACTCTCTTCCTCATTACCTCCATGACTCTGGTGAAGAGTCAGCATTTCCTTTTCACGCTGCCTCTGCTTCTCCTTCTCCTCAGATTCCAGGCATAGCACTTTCTCATTCTCCTCAACCTGTAGACGTCTCAGTCTTTTGGCTGCTTCTGTTTCCAAACGCCTGGCCTCCAACTCAAGTCTCTTTAGCTCCAGATGGATTTTTAAGTCCTCTGCAGAAAGGCTGAGCTGTCCATTCTTTGAGTGTTGTACATCTCCATGGCCAGTCTAATTGTCCTCCTCATTGCTGTTTTCTGTTGCAGCTATGACCAAAGCTGCAATCATGTCTGCCTTAGTCAGGTTTCCATGCACCAGTCCCTTAGCCTGGCACATCTCAATCAACTGGCTCCTTGCCAGCTTGCCATACTCCTCTGCTGACATACTTGCCTGTTCTCCCTGACTAACTAAGCTAACAAAAGAAATAAAACAACTGTGATCTAAACTCTGAATATTCACTGTGTATTTGATTTAGAGTACAAAAACACCTTCAATGATCACTGCACACAAGCTACAGGAATTCACTAGCCACACCACTACAAGCCAATCACCAACCAATTAATATGTGGTGTGGATATCCCACCACTGCCAACCAATTAATATGTGGTGTGGCTATCCCACCACTGCCAACCAATTAATATGGGACACCAGTGCACTGGCCCAGTAATCAAAGAGCTTCAATCCTCACCACTTGCACCAGTGAGGGGGCCCAACATTGGGAAGGATAATAAATACACACATACAGTAAAGTACAATTTCCCTTAAGAGCACACAGAGATCACATTCAGTCTGGGGCTGGTTTCTCCCTTTCTCTCCAGATCCCCAATAAGACTCCCCACTGGCACAGAGTCCTTAGCCAGGATTCCAAGCCAAGTCTTCCGAACACTCCCTCTGTCCAACCAGTGCTTCGTGTCCCTGCCCAAGTAGGTGAGACACACTTTGAGATATGATTTATATACAACCAGACACTCCTGGGAAAGGTTGGCACAGGTTCACTAGCTGTGCCCCTTCTGTCTAAGCTATAAGACAGTAATCCATTGCCACCAGAACCCCTATTTATTGGCTACCAATAAGGCCCTTTCTAAAGGGAGTCCAATTTTACTGTGCAAAATTATTATCCAATTAGTAATTGTGACCAGAACTTGTAAGGCTTATTTGGAGTGGCTTTGTACAGTATCACTATATACATGCAATGTACTCTAGAAATTAAATTATCACTACACAAAACAGCCACAGTTGAAAGGTTTAAAAATATTTAATAATAAATAATAACACAAGACAAATCTCAATTCAACACAGTGCTAGTCAAGATTTCAGAGATCACAGAAAAATGCTTAAAATAATACTGTAGAATAGTCTGACATAAATATAGAAAACAACTAGACTAAACTTACTAATTTCTATTTCTAAGAAAAACACTAAAGTCTACGATCCAGAGCAAGCAAGTGCAGGTGAGGTGTCAGTTCTCAAGACAAATGCAAAATGCTCTAATTCTCTCTCTCTCTGAGAAAGTCTTAAACTGATAATACATCACTGCTGACTCAATCACATCATTATTGACACTTCTGATTTAATTTCCCAGGCTAACAGACACAGTTCTTTGATCTTGCACCTGGCCAGGAAACCATACCAATAAAAGACATTATACATGTAAAATCTAGCAATTAACTCTGGTCTCAAAAGAACAGAAGGAATTCCTTAGTCCAGACATCCTGTCTCAGATTTTTCAGATCAGTCATACAATACTTTACTTTATCAGCTTTCTTCCAGCAGGGTGCACTGTGGTTACATTTTTGAAGCTCAGAACATACACAGTTTTCTTTACATTTGTGAAACAGCCTGTGGATTTTATTGTTTTATTTATTTATTTCGCATTTGTTAACCTGGTTGGTCCAGCTGGGTAAGAACTTACCCGTTTTCAGTGGAGACCTGAGGGGAAAAGCCCCAAATAGACATACAAATACATACAAATAGAGACACATTAACAATATTAAAGAGTATAAACAATCTTATGGATAATTTGGATAAGAAGAACATAATGTACTCAATGGAATAGTACATAGCTATATATACAAAAAGTGTAGTAATAGGTTGTAACAGGAGAAAACAACAATAATAAATCCAGCAGGTAAGCAGGAAGGAAGTTAAGGTTGTATGTTCTATAATGAAAAGAAAAAGGTATAATTGGATTAGTGGCTAGAAGAAGAAATGTGTAAGTGCAGGGGCTTCAGAATTGAGGGAAAGTAGAGTAAAAAGTAGATAGGGGTGACTGCACAAGGGACCATAGGTCAGAAGAGGGAATGGTGCAAAAGAAGACAGTAGTAGAGGAGGGATGTAGTGAACTAGAGGGAGGGTACAGAAAGAAGAGCAGTTGGATAAAGTAAGTTATAGAAATAGGAAAAAGGTCTTACAGATCAGACTTAGTGGTGAAGTTGGTATGTGGAGAGGGAGGGGTTAAGTAGGATGATAACAGATACATAAAGGGTTGTTATGGAGGTACACTATCAGGTCATGTTTGAAGTTATGAAGGGAGGTATGACTTCTAATATGGAGTGGAAGATTAACATTTACAAATGACATAGAATTATCTACAAAATTCTAGCTAGCTGGGCTGGCAGCCTTTCAGTTTTTCACAATACGCATCTTGGATTTTTCACATTTTATATTCCTATATATGTATCATTTCAATGTATTACTGTAATTATACTTCAACATCTGGGTTGTGACCGAAAAGGGTTATCAGACCACTGCACTAACCCAGTTAATAAAATGAAATAAATAAATACATGCCAGTAAAGTCCAGTATTTGCTAGCTACATGCAAAAGGGCATACATCAGTTACTATTTAACAGTTTTTCAGAAAAACTTTGAAGGAATTATGCTTGGATGAGGAGGTGCCAAATACATCCAGAACTGCCACTCTACTCTTAAGAATATAAATGTAGCTCAGTGACAAAGTTATACTAATTGTGAAAATGTGATGAGTCTATGATGTTTTAGTGGTGGCATCTTTGCAGCAATAAAATAACTCCTTCCAAACAAGCGTGTTAATTATAGTGCACAATGACAATTCAATAAAAGCACATTCTGAAATTCCCTGCAGACTACTTTGTCAGCAGTGGTGAGCAAATTGGTGTAGCTAAAGAAATTATTTTTTGAGCTATGATACAGTATTTGAATTGTCTAGACATAGTAAGGCCCTGCTGAATTTAATTATGGTGACTGACAAAAAAAGCAATTACTAGTAAATGGAAATCAAAGTCTAAACCAACTGTACTAGATGCAGTGAATATAGTAACAAAAATTAAAAAAAGAAAAATTTACAAAAGGGTAGGAGCACACTACAAAAAAATGAGAATACATGCAGAATAATGTTTTGGAGGAGGAATGTGGTTTCAGGGAAGCCAGGAATTGAATGACCTATGAAATGTTCTATATAGAAGACGATATGTGATGTATAATGTTTTCAACTGAAAATATGTCAATATGGGTTGTTTTTATTTATATAAATGTATGATTACCTATATCATAAATGATAATTCAATAAAGATGTTTCTTATTTAAAAAAAAAAACTAATCAACAAAGGAATGGAGAAAGGAAATTCTGCTGATATGGAAGACAGCAATTAGGGGGTATAGAGAACAGACAAGAGGGGGCTTGAATTTACTACAGGAAGACGCTAAAGGAACCAAGGTACTGGGAAATAACTAGTGAAGGAAAGGTAATAGAATGGGAAGAAGCCAAGAAGCATTTGGATCTCAGGCTAGTGATTGCTTTCCTCATCAAAGGATGATTTCAGAGTACAGACAAAGAGACTGAGATAGGAAAATTCCAAACGAAAGGCCTGCTCCGGATGACTTTTTAGCTGAATCTAGAACAGAAGTTGCTGTTAAAAAGATATAAATAGTAAGGCATATAAAATATTGCACAGTAGCTACAGGAATTAATCAGAAAAGGTCAGAAAAGATTGGGAAGACAGATTAGATATGCAATTCACAAAGAAACAATGCAGGGATATATATCTTCTTCTTTTGGCTTTTCCCGGTTAGGGGTCACCACAGCAGATCACCTTGCCAACTCATGACTGGCAGTGGAGTTTTATGATGTTGAGTTGCCAGCCCAGCGCCCAACCTTCCACAGAAGGCACACACATGCACATACTCCCACGCAGGGCCAATTTAGAGTGTCCAATCCACCTACAGCATGTCTTTGGGATGTGAGAGGAAACCCACGCGACCACAGGGAGGACATGCAGACTCCGCACAGAAGGCACCCCAGCCAAGGATCGAACCGGAGAACCTCTTGCTGTGAGGTGGCAATGCTAACCACTGCACCACCATGGCCGCCCAATGTGGGGACATATATATACCTCCCAAATATGCAAACAGATCTGGACGTTTTAGGATTTTTGCCTGAAATTGTTTGCATAGATACTTTTATACCCCAAAAAGACTCCAAAGAATTTTTCCTCAAGTTGATTCCAAATGTTGGTGTGAGGAAGAAAGAGGTAACTGGGAACATATCTCAAAGGTAACACACAAATCTGCTCTGAACTGGTGGTCACTAACAACACATACACAAACGCCATAGATATATAGCCAACCTGCTGGCAGACAAGTTCAGTGAAAACTTCACCACCCTGTCCCCCCCCTCATCAATAAACCAGGACATCCCCAAAACCTGCCCCCCCCCCTCCCATCACCAGGAAGCAGGTCCTTAATGCCCTCTCAAAGGCAAAAAATAAAGTCTTTATGGGACCCGATAACATCCCTGGCTGTATCCTACATGAACTCGGGCATGACCTGTCAGCTCCATTAGACACCCTATTCAACCAAAGCCTAAGCACTGGCTTCATCCCAGCTGAATGGAGTACAGCCACTGTTATCCCTCTACACAAAGGTGGAGTGTCCACTGATCTAGGCAATTATAGGCTCATCAGCCTAACTAGCCTGATATGCAAGGCCTCGGAACGCATTATCATGGACCTTATAAACAAGGACAATGGCAACCTCCAAACGCTTGACCCCACACAGTTTGGTTTTGTCAAAGGGAGATCATGCCTGTTAAACTTAGTCAACATCTTCGAAACAGTCACCAAAGCCATGGATGAGGGAAAGACAGTGCACACCTCCTACCCTGACCTAGCCAACGCCTTTGACACTATTCCCCACTCAGGCATAATAGATAAACTCTCCCAGCTAAGCATCAACCAGTACATTACCAGATGGGTAGCTATAACTGGCTCAGTGACAGAACCCACTCAAATCAAAGTAGGGGAAGCCACCTCTAGTAGTAGACCTGTAATGAGTGGTGTACCCAGAGGATCATTCTTGGGGCCACTACTGTTTGGGATATACTTTTCTGAGGTGCAAGCCAAAAAAACAGTGGTCTGTGGCTGACCAAGTTTGCAGATGACTGCAAGCTGGGTGCAGTCTTAAATTCCCCTAGTAATGTGAACATCCTCCAAGAGGGCCTTACCCAAACTAATAACTGGTGTCAGAAGCATGGCCTCAAACTGAATGCCAAGAAATGCATCATTATCCCCTTTGGGGAAAATGATATCCCCACTAACTATCACATTAGAACAATGTACTAAGTACAGAATCAGTCATGAGGGATTTGGGCATCCAGGTTGATGGCAACCTCATTTTTGACCACCACGTTGCCTTCGTTGTATGGAAGGCTTTCTACATAGACCACCTCATAAATAAAGGTATTTCATCCAGGAACAAGAAGGTCATAACATTTCTGTACTCCTCCCTTACCAGACCCATTATTGAGTAAAACGCCAAAGTACCTTTCCAAGCACATGCAGTAGATGGAAAGACCACAGAGGTTTCTGACCAAGAAAATCCAGGGTCTCAAAACACCTATCCTATACAGATTTAAATAAACATCAATGCTGAAGTGGGGTCATACCAAAATGCCATAATCAGTCTAGGAAGTTTAAGTGGTAGAATCTTCAAGAGACAAACAAGTTATATTTTCTGGAAAAAAATAAATGTTTTCTCTTCTAATGTAGTGACAATTCAGTGCAGATATACTCTGATCATAATGTATTCCATAGCCTGAATGGATGTCAGACACCACACCTAATGAAAGTTAAGTATACTGCAACATGCTAGACTGCTGCTGTCAAATGCCTGCAAACCCTGTATTTGATAATTATGCATAAAATGTCAGTGTTAGTCTCCAGTTTCTTAAACATTTATGCAAATCTTCCAGAAAATTATGTCACCACATGCACAAAAATGCACCCAAGGCTCACATTCTATCCTTAATGCATTAAATGCAGCTCAGTGTTGAATCTAGCCACACCACAATGTCATGGTAATACAGGGAAATTCAGTATTAATATCAACTGAATGACAAAATGTTTCCTTTTGTAGAGAAAGATATATACTTCTAACATGATGACAACTCAGTACAGATATATAATGTTTGCAACATGTAATCATTTTCCACCTTAAAAGGAATACATATACCTACTTCAAACACAAAGTGGCTGCACTGCACACTCCATTGTCTCTCATGAATACTGCAAAAAATCTAGGATTTGGTTACTATGGAAAATGACCACACGACAGTCACCCTTCGACAACTCAAAATTATTTTCAAGTAATTACACTTTAACACATGTGCAAATGCATCTCTCAATGCCTTTCTGTTTTTATGAATTTAAATACAACTCTTGAAGTTTCCTACACCATACTGCAATGGTCAAGCTCAGGAAGCTTTGGTGCTGGCATCAACCAAATGACATAAAGTTACCATTTCTGGAAAATATACATGTGCTTTATGTCTGTTATAATGGCTACTCCATGAAGATATGTTCTGGATGTATACCCGATTCACCAATGCTGAACAGAAGCCATGTACCCACACAAATGGAAACTTGGTTGAATTGAACATCCTTGTAGATTGCCAATATCAAATGTATGCAAAACCATGCATCTGACAGTTATTCATAAAAGACAAACATCCAGACATTGCACCTAGATACTTAAGTAAAAAGTGCACCTAAAGGATCTAGATGCATCTGAATACTGAAGTATGCACCACCATACGGTCAGTGTCATTGCAGGAAGTTCTGATGTGCACTTTTCTAGAAAAATAAAAGTTCTCTTCTACAGAAGTGTGTGTGTTATTAAATATATGTTAACTCTTGTGACTTCCCTCCTCTGGGCCAATAATCAAAGAGCCTCAGTCTACACCACTGACACCAGTGGGGAATGTTCACTTTGAACAAAAATGGATACGCACAGTAGTTCCAGATGCAGATCTCTGAACTAAGCACAATTTCCCTTAAGAGGACACAGGAAGCACACTCCAGGCCTAGGGCTAGACTTCGTCACCAGGCCCCAAATAAGTCTCCACCTTTCTATCTGTAGAAACCAGTGCTCTGTGTCCCTGTTCTTAGTAGTCGATGCACACACACACAGATTTTATTTTCACACACACACACCTGGAAAAGGCTGGCACAGATTCACCAGCTATGCCACCTTTACCCAGACTATAAGATAGATTCAAAAACCGCCAGCTACTTTAAGGCTCTTACCAGGGTACCCAATTACTCTAAGCAATACTTATACAAATGGTAGTGTTTCCAAGTGGCAACACTTTCAGGAGCATGATGCCCACGGTGCCAATAAATAAATTCAATTCATCTCAAAGGTTAAACTGTTTTCTAAAAGACCAGCCACAATGAAATGTGTAGATATATTTAATAATAAATAATAAAATAGCAAACATGAAAATACTGAATATCTATTTGCAATAAACAGAAATTCATTTCATAGGAAAATAACACAACTGGAAAGATTCAGAAAAACAATATGTAACTAGTCTCGCTACTTTCCTAGCTGACTGAAGAATTACTGTTTCCTACTTGCTTGCTAAAGCAATGCAAGATGAAATGGGTGAGTGGTCTTTGTTGTCGGGTTCCCAAATACAGAGTGCTGTGTGCCTCTATTACATCTCTCACTGATGTGTGAAATAATTTCAGTGCTGGCTATAGAATGACATCACATCTGGTCACCTGATTCTGTGGTTACCATATTACCCCCCCCCCCCCGACTACAAACTGAACCAGAATCTAACACAGATGTGTGACAAAGCACACCTACACACCTTGATCTTTGCTAAGGTATCTAGAGACTGTAAAATAATTCCAATAATGTCATCCTTACTGCAGAGACTAACCAGCCATTCTCTGGCACCCCAGGGTAGCAATTAATTCACCACTAAGGACAAAGGATCCCAAACCAGACATTGAGTCTCTATGGCTGCATTCAGGCCTGCAAGATAAAATCTTTACTGCCTAAACCAAGTCATTTCATTTCAAGCTATTTTTCATAAGGTAAGCTAACCTCTTCCCTTCCAGCATCCTCTGTTAACATGTACAGATTTAAGCAGTTACTACAATACAGCCTGACATACATGTATATTTCTTTTCTGTCCAGCAGGACACACTTTTGATGCATTTTTAACACAAGCATCTGTACTAATCAGGGTACTTGCTTATTATTGCAACCAGATTCCAAAACAGGAAATATGGTCGCAAATGTGGATATTTACAAGTTTAAAATGGCTGTGAAGGTCTGAACTGTATTGATTTTTAAAAGTCGATACAGTTATTAGCAATGCATTTTCTTAACCCCCTCCAAAAAGAAGGTATAGTGCGATACTTTGGCCAACTGCAGTCGGACATGTTTCAGAAAGTATCGCAATATCCTTTTTGTGGGGGGTAATAATATTTCAGAAATTGCTACATGCCCTATCGCCAGTGAAAGGTTCACCTGTGGAGTGCACCACCACCTACTGCTGTCACAAAAGGTAGTTGAAAACCCTTGTCCCACACATTTCCCGTAAAAGAATGCTATGTTATTCGTATTACATCGCCGGTAACATCAGAAAGCATCGCAATCAGCTAAGTGCGACTGAACGCTTTGCCAAATACTTGAGGCAGAACATATTTTGAAAGTTAGGCTGAGTTCCAAGTCTGTTATGTATTCACATAAATTTCAACTTTCTCATTACATGAGTGGGCAAGGCTGGTCCTGTTAAAGGCAGTACTACTTAAATTCGGGTCTATATTACATCCTCGAATGCTTAAAAAAGCGAATGCTGATTGATCAAACTTATTTTCGCGAAACTGCAAAATATCGAAGCAGCAGAAACTTGAAGTTTTTCCTAGGGAAAGAATTCGGTTGTCCGTTTCTGTTGCATCGGTATTTTCAGTGTTATGGTGGAAAGTTACCAGTCAGATTCAGGTAAGTGTGCGATTGTGTGGATGTGAGTGTTAGGGTGACTTAGGTGAGTTAGGGTTAGGGCTCGGGTTAGGTGTGTGTGCGACTGAGTGGACATGAGGGTTAGGCGGATTTAAGTGAGTTAGGGTTAGGGAGCGGGTGAGGTGAGTGTGCGATAGTGACAGACCTTAGGGTTTGGGTTAAGGTAAGTGGGTAGTTAGTGGTGTGTGCATAGTTTAGTGTAGGGTTAGGTATCAGATTTTAGGTGTATGTGGGTGGATTTCTGTTTGTTTGGTGTGCTTGTGTTGTGTGTATGTGTTTTGGATCAGCGATTTTTTCCCTGGGGGAAAAAAATCGCTGATCTGACAGTTCGAGACTGTAAGCTTTCGTTTAAATTAGGTCGATCAATCAGCGTTTGCTTTTTTAAGCGTTCAATGATATAATATAGACCCTTAAATTCACAGTTGTCATTTGTGAGGCGCTCAGGACTGACATTCCAAATGGGAAATCGTAGGTCTGTCAAATGTTTCCTTTTCAGTTGCTTTCTGGATAACATGCAGCACACATCGACAGATGCAATAGTGTAGTGAATAATCACATACATATTGTGCATTTGGACAGAGACAAGTATCCGTGGTGGTGGTGCTGCGGTAGCGTTGTCGCCTCACAGTTAGACGTTGTCCTGTTCGATTCTCAGCTAGAGCATCTTCTATGTGGTGACATGCGTGAATGGGCGTACCTTCGTTGAAGGTTGTGCACCAGAGCTGGCAACTCGGCACGTAAAAATCTACTGCCAATCATTAGCTGACCGGAGTTCCGCTGTGGCGACCCCTAACCGGGAAAAGCCGAAAGACACAACAACAAGTAATGTAATGAATCACATTTGACAAGGCATAATAAAACATGGGGATTCTAGCCTGTGTTAAGCTGAAAACTCGTAGACAGGATTGCAGTGCTGTAACCCCCCCCCCCCCCAAAAAAAAGAACGAACTTGAAAAATAAGACGTGAAAGCATGGAAGAAAAATGGCTTCCACAACCTTATTTCAGCCCTACTAGTCACAGCAAAATAATAACTTTAAAAATGCACCTGTAAAGAAACACAGTAATGAAAAGCCTGAGTACCTGGTGTTAGAGGCAGGCTGGAACTGTATGCCTTAACCAATTCTTAGCCTCAGTTACAGCAGTAATGGATGCAAGCCAGAAGGTGGAACTGGGCCAGTATTCCTGTCCCTGTTGCAGAACTGAGGTGATAGGAATGTGATTTTCACGTTAAACAACCCTTGCCAGTAGAGGATAAATGACTTTCGGCATAACATGAAATTATATTAGGAAGTAGGACGGCTTCCAAATCTGGTTGCGATAATACGCAAGTACCCTAATTAGTTTGATATACAAATGACAAAATTCTTTACAAAACTCCAGACAGCTAAGCTGGCATATCACACATGCACTGCCTTACTCTCTCTGGCATAGCTGGCACTACATCACATTGTCATAACTCTATTAAATGGTTAATGTGTCTGACAATATGTGCTGCAGTACAGGACAAGGGAATATTCTAACAGCAGTTTAAGCAATCACTATGTTTTAATCTAGCACTGAATACCAACTAATGCTGAAAAAAAAATGTTTGGAAGTTCAGAGTGAAGTGCAGCTTGCCCAGAGGACCTAAGAGGAGTGGACAGTTGCAGTACACTCACAGCTCACTTTGTCAATTATACCTTCAGATACATCTGGAATAAAGATCAAGTCCTACAGCCTGGGACTTCTAAAAACACCCTATTTCAGGAAGGGCTGTGAGGCACTGTACTATTGTTGATGAAAAGAAACCACAGGTACTTGCTCTGCTCGATTCAAGCCAAGTGAGCTAAACTCTGATGTTAGTGACTGTGAAAAACAAACATAGCCTCTGGGTTATGAATCTGTCCCTCCAGCATGTCCTATTTATTTCAGTGCTGAGGTTCAACTCTCTTGAGCGCGTAGCTCGATGGGATTTGGATTTTCTGAGGTGCAGCATGTCCATTAATTCCAGGTTGGACATGGCTTTATACGTCAGGCACAGATCGCCTATGAACAGGCGGTATGCCACTGAGTAGAGCTGGAGTTTCTTTAACCGGGCAGCATATGGCATCTGTCTGAGCCCTTTGATCCTCTTGGTGAGGTACTTTTGGGGTCTTTCCAGTTGCTGCAGGTGTCTGGTAAGGTACATCCCAAAAGGGGCATTGTACTCAATTATGTTTTCTAATAATCATCTGAAAATATAACCATATAACTGATGGTAGATTAAAAAATACTAATTCCATCTTCCTTTTTCATCACACAAATGACCTAATTCCAGTCTTATAATTTTGTAGTCAATACTTATGCACCACGAGAAAAACAACATACATTTTAGTACCCCCACAATATCTAATAAAGCATTCAACTTAACCTCTTTTTAGTGAAAACATTTTTCCATGCGAGACATCTCTTTATAGAATAAAGTCAGATTCATTCAGCATAATGGAAAAAACACAGACAAAAAAATCATAGGAGCTAGATTCATTTCCCTTTAAACTAGTAATAAGAAAGTCACAGTTTTAATATTTGTGTGGTGCTTTCTTCCAGTATTCATAAAACCCTTCTATCAGATTAGAGGCGGTCCATTGTGTAGCCTGATATCTCATGGCAACAACAGCTACATGCTGGGAATGCAGACACACAGATATCATCCCCAGTCACTCCCATCAAGGAAATCTTTACTATCCCTCTATGACCCACATCCTATTCTCATTTTATCAGTTTACAGACATCTAACAAATCTTGCTGGTACTTCAGAGCTATACCCGGTACTTGAAAGCTCAAAATAAAAATGAATAACAAAATCCGTATGGCAAGAGCAAAACAAAGCAGATGTCCCAAAACAGCATGTAAAAATCCTCAATACCTCAGTAGTCCACAGTACATCAATAAATAACCGGTGCTGCAACTAGTTCAGTATAAGGAATATATAATTTATTCTTCACAAACAGGTTAGCGCTTTCACCAGATGGCTTCATTAGACCTACTAAAGCATTTCACGCATCAGTTTAAATACATAAAATGGCGGGAAAAGCAGCCAGTTTTAAAGTGAAAGAATCAATATTCATTTCCAACCTGTATAAAATCAAATCAACTATTCAAATATATACAATGGGAGCAACAATCAATGAAAACATTCATATATATCCAATATTTAATAAACTAAAAACATCAATCATACACAATTTGTAGACAAAAATACCTAAAATATATATGCATACCTAAAAAAAAAAAATTATATATATATATATATATATATATATATATATATATATATATATATATATATACATATATATAAATATATATTATCCCAATAACATTAAAAAATAATAAATATTCATGTAACAAAATAAAACTTATGTGCATGTATTAAAAGGGACTATAAATGATAATGTCAAACAAAAATGGATATATATCAAAACATGACTTAAACCTTCAATTTCCTCATCTTGAGGAAAGGTTGAATGGGGACCTTACCATTTAATCCAGGGCTTATATCAGATCTGAATGTCATGATCCAGTTGGTCTCCCTCGCTTCTGTAAAAGTCTTGATATCCCCTCCTCTAATACTCCTAAATATATTTTCCACTATTTTAAATCTAAAACTATGTCCCTCTCCTCTCTCTGTAACATGTTTTGCTAGGGCATTGGTCATGGACCTTATCCTGATGTGATACATATGCTCACGCATTCTGTCCCTCAGACACCTATTGGTCTTGCCAATATAAAATGCGGAACATCCCAAGCAGGATGCTAAATAAACAACATCAGTGGACATACAATTGCCCTTAGCTCGAAACGTGAAGGCACCAAAACCAGAAGGATGTATAAATGTGGGATCAGAGTCAATTAAAAAACAAAAATTACAATGGTTGCAAGGTAAGGTGATGCAAGGTTCATTGGAGCTGTCCTGTCTAATGTGTCTCGGGTAACACAACAGTCTCTTCAAATTCATTTTATTCTTATAAACAAATTTAGGTGTAATCCCTATAACTTCTTTTGTAGTCGGATCCACAGATAGAATATGCCAATGTGTCTTAATTACATCTTTTATAGTTCCTACATCTTTAGTATAAAAAATTGGGAAAATTACATTATTAGACTCCATTCCCCCTGTAGGCCTTCTGTCTTCCATAATATTACAGCCATGTGTCCTGGTAGAAAAATAAGGGGCTGCTACATTAGATCTCAACTCATTGATATCTAACATCCCATTAATCAAATCTCTATTATAATAATTCCGTGCTCCTAACCTCTGATGTAAATCTAATCCTTTCCTAAAATTCAAATCTATCAGATTATATCTAGAAATACGCACGGCCTGTCCTCTGACAATATTATTATATACATATCCAGGATGCATGCTATGTCGATGTAATAAAACATTCTTATGACAGGACTTTCTGTATAATCCTGTATTAATCATACCATTTCCTAACTTCTCTACATAAATGTCAAGAAAAGGAATCTTGTCACAAGACCAATCAACAGTAAACTTAAGATATCTAGTAACAGAATTAACCTCACTAACAAACTCATCCAATTCATCAGATGTACCTGTCCATAAAAGGAACAGGTCATCTACAAACCGTCTATAAAATGGAACAAAACTGTTGTAATTGGTCATCTGAAACATATACCTGTTTTCCCATTCAGCCATAAAGAGGTTGGCGTAGCTATTGGCACAAGAGGTGCCCATAGCCACGCCATCCCTCTGTAGGAAAATTTTATCATTGAAACAAAAAACATTTGATTCCAATATGACTTCCAAAACAGTCATTAACAAATCTATCTCTGTACCAACTATGTCTGACATCCTCCTTAAATAGCTATCTACTATTCCTATTCCTTCCAGGTTGGGAATCACTGTAAATAAGGACTGTACATCCATAGTGACAAAAATATATTCTTGATTTAAAGGTGCCAAAGCAATAAAATTATATAAATCTAACAGAAACTGTTTAGTATCCTTTAATATAAATATATTAGCATTAACTATCGGTCTCAGGTTATTCTCTATATAAATGGAGAGCGGTTCCGTTGACCAGCCCCTTCCAGCTACAATGGGTCTTAAGGGTGGATTCACTCTATCCTTGTGTATCTTTGGAAGCCCTTAAATGACCGGTATGAGTGGATATACAACTTCCAAAAACTTAAACAAATTAAAATCTATAACTTCACTCTTTAGTAGATCATTCAACATACAATGTATCCTTTCAGTCAAATGACTGACTGCTTCTAATGTAATGGGAGTATAGTAATCACTATCACTCAACATCTCAAACATACGTTCTCGATACCTAGAGGTATCCATAATAACCACTCCACCTCCCTTGTCAGCAGATTTAATGGTAATCGTAGTATTATTACGTAAGCTATATAAGGCCTCCTTCTGTTTAGGTGTAAGATTCTGTTTGTCCCTCTTAAAATTATTATTGGAGTTTCTCATCCGATATAAATCATCTTCCACTAACTTGCTATATGCTGCTAACAAAGGGTGTAGGGGAGGAGTATATGTACTAGGTCTTTTAATACTATGATTACTAATAACATCATTGTTACCTCTAAATTCTATTTTCAATGACAAATTACGTATAAACAACTTGAAATCACGTAGTGTTTCCTCAGAATTACTATAGGTGGTAGGAATAAATGAAAGTCCTTTGGAAAGAACATTTATCTCATCTGTTGTAAGTTGATATGTAGATAAATTAAACACTAAGTCGTCCGTTTCCCTTCCCACATTTTCTTGATATTCTGGTTCTGGAACCGGTCGGGAGACAGTTTCCTTTTCTGTCTCCCTCTGCTCATTGAGCATGTTCTCCCTTCCCTGGAATCTGACTTGATGGGGAAAGGGTGTTTAATATCAAATACATTGTTAGAGGGGTGATCCGAACCTATATTAGATCTGTCAGTAGTAGTAGTAGTAGTCCCATTCCTACTCATCCCAGGGACCTGGGAGGTAGGAATCTTCCTCCTAACTACTTGTTCAAATGGAACTGTGTGAGCAGAACTTAATACAAGTGGCTCATTATCTATATTAACCTTATGAACTGAATTAGTATGGGATTCAGTTGGCAGTACATCATTTGAAATCATAACATCATTAATAATATTATTAGGAACAGCATCACCATTAATAACATTCACCAACCTAGAATCAGATATAGAAACAACTGGAAAATGGCTATTGTTAGATACATTGACATTGTCACTGTTAATTTGTCCATTAACATTCTGTGTACGTATAGCCTGGCCTCCGACATCTCTATTCCCCCTCGGCCAAGTGAAGATATGTCCTGATTTAAAATTATTTATGTCTCTTTGTAACTTCATTCTCTTTTGATTAAAAAGTCTCTTTTCATATTGTACAACATTATCTAAAAGCGTATGACAACAACTATCAACAGCGGAGGCCGGATAGCTAGCATATATGGCAGTTCGTTGTTCTTGTATGTGCAGCCTCAACGCTTCTTCCAAGGGCATAAAAAACGTGTTCATTAACTTCATATAATTGAGGCTTACCTCAATATTAAGTTGCTGCCATTCAAATAGCAGCTCCGGATAGGTGGTTCCGGTAGTAGGCATCTTAAGCACCCTGAGACCTCTAGGAACAAGGCGTCATTGGATGCACACTTCAAAGTGCTGTCGCTGGGTTTGCATCCTTTTTAATTTGAATAAATCCACTTCTAGCTTTTCAATAACTAGTCGTAAGCTCTCTCTATCATACTGTGTCCCAGGAGAGCCATTCGTGACCCATTCACTGTCTTCATACGACTCCAACGGATTACCACACTGTCGCAAACAATCCGCAAATCTATCCGACGCTGGACGTAACACACCACCAACATCTCTCCTCTCTCGTACAGTATATGGAAGTTCCACTTGTACTTGTTCCCCTTCCACCATGTCACCAAGCAGGACTAATGAGCAAAAAACAACAGTCAAAAGAAATATAAGCCTGCTAGGAGTTAATGCGTTTGCCAAAAAAGCTAAAATCCAAAATGAATAACAAAATCCATACGGCAAGAGCAAAACAAAGCAGATGTCCCAAAACAGCATGTAAAAATCCTCAATACCTCAGTAGTCCACAGTACATCAATAAATAACCGGTGCTGCAACTAGTTCAGTATAAGGAATATAGAATTTATTCTTCACAAACAGGTTAGCGCTTTCACCAGATGGCTTCATCAGACCTACTAAAGCATTTCACTCATCAGTTTAAATACATAAAATGGCGGGAAAAGCAGACAGTTTTAAAGTGAAAGAATCAATATTCATTTCCAACCTGTATAAAATCAAATCAACTATTCAAATATATACAATGGGAGCAACAATGAAAACATTCATATATATCCAATATTTAATAAATTAAAAACATCAATCATACACAATTTGTAGACAAAAATACCTAAAATATATATGCATACCTAAAAAAATATATACACATATATATATATATACACACATATATATATATATATATATATATATATATATATTATCCCAATAACATTAAAAAATAATAAATATTCATGTAACAAAATAAAACCTATGATGTGCATGTATTAAAAAGATTCTATTACATGTTTTTGGACAGATTATTCTTAAGAGTATTTTAATTTCAGAATAGTTTCATAGATTACTAGTTCTCATAGATTAGTACTAGGCTAAGTGCCCTTGAGGGCCATTTTAAACCTAGCCAGTTACCCCATGTGAGAATCAAACCCTGCACCTTGTGTCTGTAAGGTAAACACCTTAACCACTATGCCAACTACCCACCCCAATATGTCGCAGTGTGGAGGTTATTTTACACTTGTTTGCCAACTCCAGTGGTGTACAGCTCAGGCATCCTTGAATTTGAGTAGTGGCTCTGATAGCTGATGAGATGGCAAGGGAGGATGGTCTTGCTGAACTTGGGTGGGGGGCAGGGTGAAGCAGTCCTGGCGGTGGGCTTGCAGCTCACCAGTCCACTCATCTTCAACTTTTTTCTTTTTGTATTTTTCACCAAAACCAGTTGTTGCTTACTGTATACCTTTTGGCTATAAATTCTAAAAAACTTTTCTTAAACTTTATCTGTTTTTTGTTATAACAGTAACATGACGTTTTAGGACTCCTTTACTGAGTCAGTTTCATAAAATTCTACTTGTCTGGCATATTGCTCTAACATTCCAATAAATGTCTTGATTCATACATTATCTCTTCCACCACTCTCCCAATATCTTTCCTGTAAACCTCAAAATCATCTTTTCATCATCTTGATTCATAGATTGACATGGGCCCTCTTGAACAGTCAAATTCACCATCTCTTCCAGAGTCGCAATTTCTTTTTGTCAAATCTGCAACAATCACTTGCCTGAAACATTATTATTCTGATTTATCATCTTTTGATTTGAAAATTACATCACATTAGGGGCGGAGTCTAGATGGCCAACTGAGAGCAGTGAATTTTGAGAGCTCCATAAACAAGTATAATAATATAGGAAAATGTTATTATTTTCAAGTTTAAAACATCAGAAATCTACAGATAAACTACAAAATTACATAAATATAAATTTTGGTGGAAATGTACAAATATTTTCCTGTCAAGTAACTTGGAGATATACTGAGTCACTGAATATGAACAACTCAAGGAATTCTCATCCAGATGCTGCTTTGAAAAAAGAACTGCAATTGATGACATCTACCTTACAGCAACTGTCTTTGAAGATGGATGGCTTTAAAAATGATTTAGAAAACCTCAAATTAAATTCTCAAAAACAGACTGACACCCTTAAGGAACTAATACAGCAACACCATACAAAAAAAAAACAAATATAGAGACTTCTCTAAATGACACTGAAGGGAGACTCGAGGAAGAATTCCAAAAATAATTCCTGCTTAAACAGAATACATGACTGCTTAACAAAATAGATGACTTAGAAAACGGGGAAAGGAGAAACAACATAAGGATCTTTGGTCTGCCTGAAAACACTGCAGAAGAAGACATTAATTCTTAACAGCCTGGATTCCTAGATTTTTAGACATGAAAGAGGGACTTTCATTTGGAATTGAAAGGGCGCATACAGCACTGAGGAAACCTGCTTCTAACTCAACAAATACTCCACCTAGATCCAAAGTTATAAAATTTCTTTAATTTCTGGACAAGGAGCGAATATTAAAATCTACTTGGAGAAAATGACCCTTAAAAAAGACAATGATTATTCTTCCAGAATACTAGAACAAACTGGCCAATAATTAAACTGTTGAAACAAAACATTAAAGCACAGCTGGCCTTTCCAGCAAAGATAAAAATACTTTTTGCCAATGAGATGTGAACCTTTAATGACTTAGAAGAAGCTACTACATTCATCAAAAACAACAACATAGTGTCTATCCCAGAAGAAATGGAATGGATGGTCCCTACTCTTAAAAGAATAAAATAAACAAATCCTTGGACTGACGCTAGAAAGAAGAAAAAAAAAATTATTCCAATATAGCTGTCCCAAAAAAATAACTCTTACAACTACATCTCTCAAAGTATCAACTGATACGGTACATCACTTGCCATCTGTTTTTATTTAAAAAAAGGAGCGTTTCTTAAACAACTGAGAAACCGTAATGATTTATTCAGAATGTTCAAAGAGTTCAGTAATTTTTCACAAACAAAGGTGGGTCAAGACGGGTAACTATTTATATTATATACAAGCCAAACAAAGCAACATATAATACAAACATAGAAGTTTCAGTACTTTTCCATTATCAGGGCGACACTGTCAAAGCAGTTCCTTGAATTCCGAATCCAGTGTCAAACTTTTTTTTTTTTTGGAATGTTAAAATTAACAGGTGTGTGTAACTTACAGTTTTGTTTTAAAAACATTACCCATTTAAATAATTTCATACACTTCTGTTAAGATTAACATCAGAAAGCAAACAGGGTTTGCCAGTAGATTCAGAGCTGAGGAAACTATTTTAAAGTGTTTGCCCGATAACAGAATCATAATAACAGCAGTAAATCAGTACTATTACGGGTATTTCTACATTGTAGGCAAATCATGCATACTATACAACGCTGTATTCAAAGAAGTCCACATCCAAATCTGTACTTAGTTCCTTGCCATCTTGCATCTGCGACAAAGCGATTACAGTCATAACACAGTAAGAGTTGTCTTTCTAACATCATTTCACATGCCTGAAGGAGAACGGGAATCTGTCGGATTACATACATTCAGCATGACTACGTGTTTTTACACGTTCACCACAGGAACATAGTTGATTATATGCAGTAATTGTGTTATACATATCACCGTCGGCTGACTGTGGAAAAAAAAAAAAAGGAGCGTTGCCTTAACTTGATGTTTTGCTGTATTTTATACTTTCCGTGTATTCAATGGGGGCCAACCAAAGTAGTGCTCAAAGTTCTAATAATAGACATCGTAGAATGATATATGCTCCTAGGATTAGATATAATCAAACTAAAGTTGTCTTTACAACTAGATATACCAATGATAACAGGAACATCACAAATATCATTAGAAAAAACTGGAACATATTACTTATAGATTTACAGACTTCCAAATTAGTGGGAGAAACACCTAGTTTCAGGTATAGAAATAGTAAAAATTTAAAAAGGTTATTGTGTCTTGAGAAGACCAACCCCCAGATCGATAATATGAATAGGCAAATTTTTAGACATGGTACTTTTCCATGTAAAAAGTGTAACATGTGTAAATATATCATTAGTGAACAACCATTTATCCATCCTTGTATAGACTATAGGTTTATACCCAATTTTTATGCTACCTGTGAGAGTAATAACTTGATATATTTAGCTACATGTACAGAATGTATGGCTTATGTAGGCATGACCTCAAGAAGGTTAAGTGATAGGATATATAACCATTCCTACGATACAAGAAGAACGAATCCAACCAATGCCTTAGTTAAACATATATAGCCACACATCCTGATCATATGTTCAAGTTCAGAGTATTGCAGATTATAAATAATGATAAATGAGGGGGTGATAAAATGAATCATTTGGAAACAGTTGAACTGAATTGGATCTTAAGAATGAGAGCTCATTTTGAGCCAGGACTTAATCAATATATTAGTATTAAATCAGTTTTAGCAGCACGTAAATGATTATTATGATAATTAATTCAGTTATATATATTTCACCAATCATGTTATTATATTTCATTTAGTTATCATTTTTTATACATTTTTTATACATTGCACATAGCACTTTACAGGTTAATTATTTAGATTTAGTAGCTATTTATTTTTTAGTCATTGTGGTTGTTTTTTAGATAGTATTTTTAAACAATATTATTACATATAAACAGTATATAAACATTCTTACATTGTTTTGAACTTGGAATTTGAATTTGATTTTAACTGAATATAATAAGTTGAGTTTTTGCTTGCTTTAATCTGGTAATACAAACTGAAATACTATTTAATTGTTTTAATCGCCTTATTTAATGTAATTGACCTGGTTAATTGATTAAGTGATTAACCTATCAGCTTATGAAATGAGGTGTGGAAATGTGTATTTAAGTTCTTTACTGGATATTATTGTTAAAAACTTGAGGAAGCATGTGGATACACGTGAAAGTGCTTGTTTTTTGTATATTAAATATAGTTTTTATTTCATCGTGGTGGTCCTCTTCTGTTGCTGTTTTTGGATTTTACTTTGTCTCTTCGGTAGAGACCTTTGGATGGTAGCAATCTTCATTTTTACATCATTTCACATGCCTGAAGGAGAACGGGAATCTTTTGGATTACATACATTCAGCATGACTACGTGTTTTTACACGTTCACCACAGGAACATAGTTGATTATATGCAGTAATTGTGTTGTACATATCACCATCTGCTGACTGTGGAAAAAAAAAAACAGGAGCGTTGCCTTAACTTGATGTTTTGCTGTATTTTATACTTTCCGTCTTTCTAACTTATCAGGTCAACACTGTAACGCGATCGTTCAGCTGTAATGTAGCCCCTTAACACCTCTGTCAAGCAGATGTGTGTGAAAGTCCAAATTAAAAGTTATTTACTATAAATTAATTAATTATTCAAAGTAATACTTCGTACTTCGACATGAGGTTACCAGACATGTTAGGGGAGTGGATTACAGCTGAAAGATCGCATTAACAGTGTTGCCCCAATAACTGAAAAGTACCGAAGTTTCTGTTCCCCTACTTGAACTCAGCAAATACTTATCTTGCTCATTTTTCATTAATTTTACTTATAATAATTTAAGTAATTAACTAATTCAGCAATGTACCATTCATCAGAGTTCAGACTCAAATTTAACAAACATTATATATAATAGCAGTAACAGTATAGTGTTTTGAAAAAAAATGTTGTCATGGAGACTAATGCCTTTTTCAGTTAAAGTATGATTTAGAAATGTCAAGTATATCCTGGTTAAATAATAGTAGCAAGTTCTTAGTACAAATGTCATCATTATTCTGTCTAAATATAGTTAATATCAATTATGGCAGGTATCACAGCTACGAGAGATGTTTGATCAATCCTGATATGGTGCGTGTTTGCAGGGGAAGGGGGTTGATAAAACTGTGATTTGGGATATTTTGGCAGAGAATAGTTTGTTTATACATCTGCTGAGTGAGAGGTGGGAAGGCTGGAAGAATGCGTTATCTCTTGTTGTGGCGGCTTGTTGGGAGGTTTTTTTTTTTTTTTAATCATCTGTTTGCTCTCCATTCTTTTCCTGGCTACTGCCTCGCTGAAAGGGAGGGAATTTAGGCTTGAAGCTGCAGTGAAGTGAGCCTCTGGTATGCAGTACACAGACACACTAACAAACAGATGCTCCCAGGTTGTTATGGTAACGGAGACAGAGTGACGATAGTGCTTAACGGCTCTGAGGAGCCTTCGAGATGATTCTCGGCAATGACGTTTTTGGTTTAAAAAATATATATAATAAAAGGGCTCTTTTAAACAACATGTACACACATTGATGGTCTCCCAACACTTTGTTTAGCTTATTAAGTTGATTCTTGATGATAAATAAATAAGCACAATTTTATATTTAAAATGTGTTTTGGTCCAAACACATTAAGGACTTACGTAAGAGTGGAAGTCTGAGTTATTATGAAAGACTAAGAACACTTGGGTCTTGTGCAGTACCCTTTGCAGTAGTCTGGGAGGTGAGCTTGCTCAGACGTGTTGGGCATATGGGGATAGCTGATTCTAGGGGTATTTGGGGTTGCGGGAAAGTGCTGGAGAGTCATCAGATTTCCTTCATGGAAATATCTGTGGGAATGGAAGGTGTGTTGAGTGGTTCACTGGCAGAGTGGCCACTGCTTGGAACAGGCTGGTAAAATGGAACAGGACAAATATTGGTTTGGATATTTTAAGAACAGCCTGGAAAATACACCACATGAACTAGTGAATGGTATTCTAGCAAAACTGGATGGGCATTGTTGCCTGTGTTTGAAATACTGATATGCATGTAAGGATGGAAATATACTTATAACATATAAGAAACTAGAAGGGTCTCATAATTTAAAGTCTATGGACTGTATAAACATGCTTGGAAGGAGCTAATAAGAATAAGCATTACAGCTTGTGGTCTCTCAAATAACTAAGCAACAGTCAAAAAAAAAAAACACAATAGTTATGTAATGTATGATTTGACTAAATCTAGACAAAATATATAATCGCCATATAGGATGAAGCTATCTGCTGAATTTAGATATTAAAGACAGGATTTAATAACATGGGCTTGTGTATAATAACACTATATATATATATATATATATATATATATATATATATATATATATATATATATATATATATATATGTATGTATGTATGTATGTATAACAAGCCATGCAATTGCTTTAACCTGAATTGTAGTTTTTGTAACCCATCTTGACCATATATAATACTTAAGTGGTTACCAAGGTAACTAATGTTTTATACATGACATCAAACTGATAAAGTTGTTCAAGAGAAACAATAGAAGCCTGAACTTGAAATGTCACAGAATGTAACAATCATATTCTGAACAAATAGTATTAAATTGACAACAGACACTCAGTTTAATAACCTGGGCTTGTGTATAACATCATTACTGTTTTAACTTGTCATAAATGACACTATATTGAACATCAAAGGGAAGCTTGATGATTTTCTCATAAAAGTAAATGTGCATAACAAGTCATATAATTGCTTTAACTTGAATTGTGGTTTTGTAACCCATTTTGACCATACATACTTAAGCTGTTACCAAGGTAACTAATGTTTTATACAAGACATCAAACTGACAAAGTTGTTCAAGAGAAACAATAAAAGACTGAACTAGGAATGTCACAGAATGCAACAATCACATTCTGAACAAATAGTATTAAATTGACAATAATCACTCAGTTTAACCTTTGTTAATTATACAAAAAAGAATGTTGCCATTTAAATCTAAAAACTTTCAGTGCATCCCATAAAATGGCAATTTATGAATATGGAAAGGGAACTTGTAATCAATCACAATAAGTGAATTTGTTGTTTTTAACCTATAATTTCACTCATTTTACAATAAGAAATGACAGATGTGAAAATCCTTATGGGGGGGAAGAGGGATGCACTGATAATTAAAATGCCCTAACTTTCATCAATGTTCACATAAAACAAACTTGATGCTTTAAGTTAGCAACAAACAAAGCGATTACTTAAATGCTGGCAAACAATGAAATATAACTTCTGGTATATCCAGTAAAATACATTGCATTATAAACATTACATATAAATATTATTACTATTTATTTATATTAAGTAATAAGTTTTGAAAGACTTCAGTAAGGGTGAATATGTTAAATAACTGTGTGCTATAATCTTTTACTGAGGTTTTATATATGATACATCCTACTTTACTATGACTGAATTGCGTGTCATGTTTCATGTAAATATTAATTGCTTATACAATAAGTAGACATTTATATTGTATTAGAATTATGTCTAATCTACAATAGTACTACATCTGTTCAAAATAATATAAATATTGCTTATTCCTATTACACATTCTCCATATGATAATTCAATTTATGGAGCTCAGATGTTCTGATTTTCAAGGTATGAGTGATAATCTGATGGACTTAGGTTTATCCATCAGATTAGGAATGATTTCATTCCATGACTAGTGCAGATCTTAGTTTTGTTAACATTTATTAATTGAAATTTATTTCACAAAAACATTTTTAGTATGCCTGACCAAAACATTACTTTATTGGTAGTATAAAACTGATAATTTCCTTTAAAAGCTCAAACATATACATAGTCTAAATAATCCAAGATGTATTTAACTTTATCTTTAAATACCAATGGCTTAAACAATCCTAGCAAGCGATCAAATCGACTGAAATATTTAAAACTGAACAAAGCACAAATTGTCTTCCTTCAAGAAACTCATTTCAAAACAAATGACAATTACAAATGGAATCCTAAGGAATATATGACATTGGCACAATCCACTTATAAGACAAAGACAAAATGGGGTAACAATTTTATGGAAAACAAATGTGATGAACCCAGAAATCATTTATAAGTATGAAGATAAAGAAGGCCTTATAGCATTAGTTATAGTTAAATATAACAGAATATGGACCCTAGCCAAGCTATACTGGTTCCCAGGCTTTGGAACAGGAAATGTTAAAAACACTTGGATTTCATTTCCAATAATTATAAAGGTAACAATGTTAGGAGGAGATTTTAACTGTATATTTGATACTTCTGAAACTACAAATAAAAGACCGCTGCATACATCTGCTGTATCAAAAGCTTTAAACAAGTGAGTAGAATCATTTCATCTTGTAGATACTTTCAAATTTAAAGAAGATACATCTTTGTTGTTTTCCCATCAAGATCACAGATTTGGTGCCCAAACTAAAATAGATAAAATATTTGCTGCCCATGACAAACTGTAAAAATCATTAATTTCTTAATCACTCCCTGCCCCTTTTCAGACCACAATTCATTGATACTTGTGTCTTTCGGCTTTTCCCGGTTAGGGGTCGCAAGAGCGGAACTCCGGTCTGCTAATGATTGGTAGTTGATTTTTACGTGACGAGTTACCAGCCCTGACGCACAACCTTCAACGAAGGCACGCCCATTCACTCATGTCTCCATGCAGAAGATGCTTTAGCTGATAATCGAACCGGACAGCATTACTGTGAGGCGACAACGCTACCGCAGCACCACCACCGCGGATACCACAATTCATTGATACTAAAACTTCAAAATGGGTACAAACCATTAATTTTTAACTCCAGAATTCCAGCATATATAACTAAAATTAAAAAGTTCAAACCCTGGTTATTATCTGAATTATAGTTCTTCTTAGATATTAATTACACCACAGAGATAAATACAATAATGATATGGGACTCATTAAAAGCTTACATAGATGGTAAAACCCTAACTTGGTATAAAAAAAATCAGAGAATGGGATTCTGAATTATTAGATCTACAATCCCAACTTTTGTCAGTAAAAGCTGAAAAAAATAAAAATCATTTGGAGATGAAAAAGAAAGTAGAAGTATTAAACAATACATACAACAAAATTCTAACACATAAAACTAGATTAGCTTTAGAAAAATCAAAAATTAATACCTTGGCCACTTCTCCCAAATAGCTACATAATTTATCCAGAAGAATCAAAATACAATCAAAAGCTAACAGCATTAAAAGTATCTTCCATGAAAAGAAAGGGAAAAATGTCTCTGATATAGTTGACATTCTTGAGGTTCCATATAGTGATTTCTGTAAGCATCTCCAAAAAGAAAATATACATATTGATCAATTAAATCTAGATGAAAAATGTTCTAATATAAAAAAACAGAAAAATTAAAACTAGATCTGCAAGCACCCATATCCTACAAAGAAATTACAGATAGAATAAAACAGTGTAAAATAATTAAGCTCCAGGTATAGATGACATAATTATGGAAATATATAAACTTTTTTCCTTCAAAGATACTATCCCTCTTCGATAAAACTCTTAGATATTCAGTCATAAGCTGCAATACCACTTTCCTGGAGAGATTCCTTAAACACACCAATCCTAGTGGAAAACAAATCTCCAAACTTCTGTACCTCATATAGACCTATATCATTATTAAATAATGACTAAGATATTTATGACAATATTAACTAACAGAATGAAAATACCACTATCCAAAACAATAAATAATGATCAGACTGGATTTATATATCATAAACAAACACATGGCAATATTAAAAGGATAATTTCTTTTATAGATTATGTTAAGAAAATAAAGAAACACTCATAATTGGCTTAGATATAGAGAAAGCCTTTGATTCCCTAAATCGGGACTATTTATTCAAAATCCTAATGCTATTTGAATTTCCTGCATCCTTTGTTTATCTCCTAAAGAATGTATGTGTGTATATATATATATATATATATATATATATATATATATATATATATATATATACACACACACACACACAAATAATTTACCATATGTCAAGTTAGGTCCTTTTACCTCTGAATCTATACATATGACAAAAGGCACTAAACAAGGATGTCCCATGTCACTGATTCTATTTGCTCTGGCTATTGAAATATTGGCAGATTCAATTCGTAACAATATAAAAATCAAAGGAATAGATGTTTATGAACAATACAATTCTAAAGTAATATTATTTGCTAACGACATATTACTAATATTATCTAATACAAAGAAGACATTAAAAGAATTAGATATATTAACTGACAAATTTCACATGACTTCAGGACTCCATTTCAATAAATGGAAATCAAAATTTTTATTTTTAATTAAAAAAAACTGCAGACTGAGGGGGATCACATCATAAAGAAACAAGAATTTACCTTAAAATATCCAGAAATTGAGTTATGCAATGATAATAATGAAGAAGTCTCAAAAAACTACAATAATATCATCAATACAATTACAATCTCTGTGGAAAAATGGAACAAAATAATATTAACATTTGAAGATTGACTACAGTTAATAAAAATGGTTTTACTGCCCAGGATCGTATATATATAGCCTTGGCAATACAACTGTTACCAGAAAGGAATATACTTAAAGAAATAAATTCATGCCTAACAAAAATTTTATGGTTTCCTAAAAGAAACTGAATAGCTTTAATGCATCATATCAGACCATGGACACAGGGAGGATTAAACTTTCCTGATATAGAGACATATATAAAAGCATCAATATCTAAAACAATCTCAGATTGGACAAGTCCAAAATACTCTGCAAATTGGAAAGAATTACTAACTGTAATATCAATAAATGAATTTGATTTACAAAAAAAAAATTCAAACCGATAAAAACAATTTGCCATAGCACATATGTATTAGTATGCAATATAACATAACTAAACCCACTAAAACTCATATGATTATTTATTACATTGACTCATTCAGGAAAATTATTAATGCAAATATAGATTTAAAAATCTGGTTTGATATTTTAACACCATTTATAGTCACAAAGAACATTCCACATAAAATATATAAAGAAATTATTAATTCCTGGGAACAGAAAGGATTGGTTTGTTGACTCCAATGTATCAATGAACTAAAAGTTTTACATATGCAAGTAATAAAAACAACATACAAAATTCCACAACAGGACTGGCTAACTTTACTGAGTATTCTGTCATATTCGCAAGATTTAAGTAGAATAATTAACAATTCTTCATTTAAAGAAATACCTAAATTTATGAAATACATATATGAAATCATATACAATGACTTTGACATGGGAAAAAGTATTTTAAAATTTTACAAAATATCGACAAACTATAAAACAACACCCAAAACCTCATATTAGAAATATATAACAAAAGGACCCTCAATACAGTTAAGTGAAGATATTAAAACAAATATCTTATTAATCGATAAAATATACATCCTTTACACAATACTGGAAAGTTTTTAATTGGAAATGCTTGCACAGAGCATTCTTAACCCCAGACAGAATCAGTAAAATTAGTTCTTCCATGAAATGAATATGCTCAAGATGTGAGCAAGTACACAATACAGATTGGAACCACATTTTCTTTGATTGTGTTAAACTTATGCCATTTGGAATGGTATTAATCACTTTCTACAAGCTTTATTTAATGAATCATTTAATTTAACTAAAACTCTTGTATTATTAAATGTGAACGAAAGTCCTTATTTGAATAGGTCAAACATGTATCTAGTATGAACTATACTTGCAATTTCAAGGAAGTGTATAACAAGAAGATGGAATACAAACAATACCAACTTTGGAAGACATCTACAGCCTATTGAAAACCACAGCATCACTGGAAATGAAAATTAAAGAAGCCATTTATCAACAACTCTTGGGGAAAAGTCTTATCGTTGATTGATATTATACAATAATTGATCAGACACTCTGACAATGGATTAGACATACTTACAAAGTAACTGTATACATTAAAATCTGTTATAGTGTCAGCCTAATATAAATAGTGTATATAGTTATTTAAGATGTTATGTATAAATACTATGGAATTCAGTCAAATGTATTTGAAAAATAAAAACATTTTTGAGAAAAAAAAATGACACCACACTGTTTAACATATCAGCCATCAGCTTAAGCACCACTCAATTTCCCCCAGGGAATGCTTTTCTGAGTCATCAAGTTGTGAACCATTGGTACTAGAGTTTGATGACTATCCCTTCCAAGTCTCATGATCCGAATATATGCAACAGATGTGTGTGTGTGTGCGTATATATATATATATATATATATATATATATATATATATATATATATATATATATATAGTTCCCTATCAGAAGCCTGAAACACTATAAGCTTGAAAATCAAAATCCTGAAACCAAAAGCCTGAAAATTCAAAATCCCGAAAACCCAAAATCCTGAAACTCAAAATCCTGAAAACACAAATAATGCTAATATGTCACTATAAAGACACTAATATCTAACAACTGACCCTGACCCTAACCCTAAGGTCCGTCAATATCGCACACTCACCTGACCTAACTCACTTAAACCGCCCCTAACCCCAATATTTGTCACTATTGCATACATGCCTAACCTGCGCCCTAGCCCTAACTCACTTAAACCGCCCCTAACCCTAACATAAAACCAACCGCACACTCACCTGAACCCAACGCATGACCTAACACCACAGGGCTAACAATAGCAAAGCCACAATGACGTCAGTATGTCCATTTTGTGTTTTCAGGATTTTGAGTTTCAGGATTTTGAGTTTTCGGGATTTTGAATTTTCAGGCTTTTGGTTTCAGGATTTTGATTTTCAAGCTTATAGTGTTTCAGGCTTCTGATAGGGAACCATATATATATATATATATATATATATATATATATATATATACATATACATATACATATACATACACACACATATATATACACACGGTTCCCTATCAGAAGCCTGAAACACTATAAGCCTGAAAATCAAAATCCTGACAACTAAAGCCTGAAAATTCAAAATCCCGAAAACCCAAAATCCTGAAACTCAAAATCCTGAAAACGCAAATAATGCTAATATGTCACTATAAAGACACTAATATCTACCAACTGACCCTGACCCTAACCTTAAGGTCCGTCACTATCGCACACTCACCTGACCCGCGCCCTAACCCTAACTCACTTAAACCACCCCTAACCCCAATATTTGTCACTATTGCATACATGCCTAACCTGCGCCCTAACCCTAACTCACTTAAACCGCCCCTAACCCTAACATAAAACCAACCGCACACTTACCTGAACCCAACGCATGACCTAACACCACAGGGCTAACAATAGCAAAGCCACAATGACGTCAGTATGCCCATTTTGTGTTTTCAGGATTTTGGGCTTTCGGAATTTTGAATTTTCAGGCTTTAGTTTTCAGGATTTAGATTTTCAGGCTTATAGTGTTTCAGGCTTCTGATAGGGAACCACACACACACACACACACACACACACACACACACACACACACACCAGTGTCTCTGGAGGTAAAACTGTTGCATATAAGATATTTGTGCTTAGGTAATGCCTATGGGTGCTGTCTACTGATTTGGAGTAATTGTTCCTAACTGGAGAATTAAACTTCATTTGTTGAAATTTAATGTATACTGTTGTGTGTGCAGTGAAAAAATAATCTTTGCCACTTATTATTCATATCTTCAAAATTATCTTCATATTGTTATATCTAAGAGACTTACATGGTGCTGAGGCACATGATGTAAAACACCAATATGGGAGACAGGACAATTCATGGTTTATACCACACTATACTGGAAATATTGCTAGTTATATGCACTATTTCCATATGAACTTAACATTTCAAAAAAAGTGACTTACAAACTATTGCATGACATTAAGTAACACCTTAGATGGTACTGAAGAAAATTACCTTTGATATTTACACTGTAAGTTGCATAACTTAAGAGACTGTTTTGCTAATTATACAAGAATATTTTTTCAAACTGCTGTAAACATCTCAATAAACATGCACTTAGAGGAATTTCTTGTCACATGAATGCTTTTGTCTAGTTAAACATGTTCTAACAATATACGTCTACGTTGTAGACTTTAAGATATGATAATTTGTGAAAGTTTGAAAAAAATAAAATTTTGGGTTGGTGAGCATTATATTACAATATTTTTGGAGAAGACTATGAATGCACCAATTATTATCAGTATAAAAAAATCTTCTTATTGATAACATTGCTATCTGTAAAATTTTAATAGCTTTTATTGTTTACAAAATATTTGCTATGGTTTATCTTATGCTTTTTAAACTTATTTTTCAGCAAAGGCTTTGGAATATAAGATGTGTGTAGTTACTAGTGATGTGACATTCCATACCATATCAGTGTTAATGCATTAATAAGGGATGGGGTTGTTCTTAGAATGCATTTAATTATTTAAGAGTTTTCATTAAAGCATAACGTCTTGAAAATGTAACATGGGTTCAAATGGAGATAAGAAGAAACAATTGTATTAAAGATTAGCCTGCCAGTCCATGTGCATATAATCAAAAGTTGAAAATATACATTCAAAAAAAACCTGTCATGTATAATAGGTGGGAACAAAAGATTTTTAACATAGCAGCTGCTCTTTCCATACTACCTTGGAATGTAAATGGCCTTACAGGTATAATCAAAAGGGAAATCGTATCGAATTATAATAAGAAATGCAGAGTGTAAATAGCAAAGTTGCAGGAGACACATTTGGAATGAAATGAGCATGTGAATCTAACAAAGAAAGGATTTCAGGGGGGGTATTCAGCAGAATATGAGGGACAAAGGAAAAGATGAGTAATAATACTGATCACTAGATGGGCTGCAATAGTGACAGAAGAGGAAAAAAACAATAATGGTAGACTTATGCTAAGGGGCTACCGGCAAGAGCGGAAGATTACACTCGCATGTATTCTCATTCTACCAAAAACTAATATGGAATTTAAGAAAATTTGGGAAGAAATGACAAGCTTTCAGTAGGGAATATTACTTATAAGTGGGGATTAGAACTTGATTTGCAATAATGAAGATATATCAAGATAACAGATGACAGAATACAGCAAATGAATGCACATTTGCGAAGAAATGTATGAAAATATTTGACATGGAAGACACGAATACTATAGCAGGAAAGTGAATAGAATTTACATATTATTCTACAAGTTGCAATGACTGAGCCAGACTGGACAGAATTTATATTTCACAAGAGTGTGTACATTTAATTGAAAACTTTGATACATATCCAATAACTACTTTAGATCATGCACCAATACAAAACTAATATAAAATACAAAGTAATGAAGTAAAAATAAGACACTGGCGCTTTCCCACCTACCTGCTAAAAAGAGAGGAATTCAAAGAATGGATAGCAGAAGTTATTCAAGAGCTAAGAGAAAAGATGGAAAATTCTTCAGAAGGAATGGTTAGTGAGGGGGATAAAATGAAAATGAAGTTGAAAAATATGATGGAAATAAAACAGAAAGATATTGCTAAGACATAAGAATTATTAAGAGGGGCTTACAAAAGTTAAGGTATTATAGAATATGGGGAATCTCAAAGAACAAAAAGAGGCACAGTTGCAGAGTGCTAAAGAGAAAATAAGTGAGTACCTGGATAATATGCATGAGTTTAGAAAGATTGTTGTTAAGCAACTGCTTTTTTGATAACTCCAGAGCACAAAAACTTTTGGTACTATGACTTGGACAATAGAAAGTAGAAAAATTCATCACAAACTTAGGGAGCCTATGACAACAAAAATAACCACAGATCCTACAGCAGTATTAAAGATATTTGGGGAATTTTATCAAAATATGTGTAAAGAAGATGAATGTAGAAATGAAATAGAATAAATGGAAATATTAATGGAAGACTTAATTATGCTAATATTAGCGGAAGATGCGGCTCAACAACTAATAGTTAAGACTGGAAGAGGCGAGATAAAAATGGTGATGTATGACTAAGCAGCAGGGAAGCCTCCAGGAACAGACAGTATTCCTATGGAAGTTTGGAGGGAAGAGACTGCTGAAAATCTGAAAAGTTTTATTTAATAGTATTTTAAAAGGAGGGAAAGCACCAGCATCTTGGAAGAAAGCTGTGGTGGCTGTATTACTCAAAGAGGGTAAAGACCCCTCAGACAAAGTTTCATATACGCCACTTTCAATTTTAAACCATGACTGCAAGTGCTTATGTCAATACTAATGAAACGGAAGCTAAAAATATTGCCCATGATGATAGATATGGATCAATGCATTGTTGTGGAGGGGAGGCAAAGATTTGAAAACATTAATAGAACAATGATGATCCACACAGATGCAGGCTGTAAGAAAACACCACTGTTACTGGTGGGTATTAATGCAGGCAAAGCATTCAACAGAATAAGCTGGGATTTTATGAGTAAGGTAATGCAGCATTTGCATTCCCAAATATAATAATAAGGTTAATTATGATAATATATAAACAATGGGAGGCAAGAATTAAAGTTGGAGGGTTCATCTCTGATAAGTTGTGCTTGAACAGAGTAACCAGGTAAGGGTATCCTCTTTCTCCTTTACTATTTGCTTTAGATTTAGAGCTACTGGCAAAAAGTCAAGGATATAATTGGTATGGTAATCAAGAAAAGTTGGCTTTATTAACAGATAATATTATTTTGTACTTGATAAATACTTTAATGGCCTGAAAGTGTCCATAAATAAACTTAAAATGAAAGTAATAGAAAAAGTCATGGACATTCAGAATTGCCATTTAGCTGAAACAACTGATATCCTTAAGGGGTGATTTGCATATATCCCATGAGGCCTCTGATGCAAGAGGTTTAAGTTATCACACAGAAGTCTAGCTTTGCTAGGTTTTTCTTTTTGTGTTTTTTAACCAGTTGGTTATCTGTGTGACCTTTTTACTATGTTTTAGTTTGATAAATGTAAATAAGGATATTTCATTGTTGTGAAACATTTTGAGACAGTTTCAAGTCTTTTCAGGAAATGAAGTTAATGAAGGTAAAACAAGGACTATAAAAGTAAATTATATACTCACACCTGAATTTGTTCAGCAATACCCATAATTATGGGGACATAAGATGAAGTACTTATGAGTATGGATTTAAAAAAATTCTGTTATGGCAACTTCAAGTATATGGGAAGGGAATAAAAAGATAACGCAAAAAACTGAGAAACTGGAAGCACTTGTTTATGGCTATGGCAGTAAGATACAAGTAATGAAAATGTTTTTAGCCCATAGAGTTTTATATATAAATCAGGTGTATCTTATCAATGAAAGGAGAAGTTGGAGGCAATCATTAACACAGAGTTGAAGGAATGCATCTGTAAGAGGAAGACGGTAAAAGTTAAGTCAGATAAGCTGAGTCAACCAATACAACAAGGTAGTTTAGGATTACCTGATTTGAAGGGATATTTTAGAGCTACTTAGTTAAAGCTCATATACTTAATGCAAGCAGAAGGTTATAATTCAAAGTAGAAAGGGATGATAATGATGCAGGTTGGATTCAAGAAATAATGACAGAGTGGGATTTTCAATGCAAATCTTTCAGGAAAACAACCATCATACAGAATATTATATTCTTAAAGTTGCAGAACATATTCTAAGAATTAAGCCAACACAGGAATGGAGGACAGAAACTTTGCTAATAGGGATGACTGTAAGTAGGGGTGCAGAAAATAGCAAGATGTGGCTGGAATTTACTGGAGAAAACTGGCAAAGGAACCAGGATATTGAGAACAAATAACTAGAGAGGGAAAAGTAATTGAGTGGGATGAGGTCAAAATAAGTCTGAACTGCAGGTTAGAGATGGTCTTCTCTAGCAGATACTGCTATCAGAATATAGGCAAAGAGAAAGGGATAGGGGAGTCCTAAGTTAAAACCTGCTCTTGTAGAGTCTTTATTTAGATCTAGAACAGAAGCTGTTGCGAAAAATGAGACAATTAGTACACCATATAAAATACTGCAAGCAAGATAACTATAAAAATCAATCAGAGGAGGTTAGAAAATACTGGGAAGAGGGACTGGAAAACCAATTTACAAGGAACAATGGATAGGGTTGCCACCTTTTCAAATGCCCAAAGTGGGACATTTTTGGTACAAACATCAGATTTTGCAGGGCAAAACATACCCACAGCCAGTACAAATGACAGAACTTCACTTTTTTTCCTAAATAAAAGCTTATTCTTGTAGCATTTTACTTGCTTATTCTGATTCTTATAACATTTAGGTGTCTCAGATACAGAATAACTGTTTTATGCAACTATTACATAAAAATATAGGAAATATTTTTTCCTAAAATCTCAGGACATTTGGGATTTTTTCAATTTTTTTGCAGGACACAACTGCCCAAAGAGGGACTGTCCCTCGCAAAGTGGGACAGGTGGTAAAGCCTAACAATGGAGGACATACGTATGGCTCCCAAGTATGCAACAACAAACAAAAAGTTTAGGATTTTTGGTTGGAAGTGTCTACATAGGTATTTTTATATCCCAAGCAGGCGTCAAAGAATTCTTTCCTAGGCAGATGGCAAACATTGGAGGTATGATGGGAAAGAAAAAGGTAACTGGGAACATGTTTCCCTGGGAGTGCAATGAACTGGCAGATTTAAAAAACGTCTTACAAAATACTTTGTCAGAAATATTGGCAAAGCAAATGGCTTTAACTTAGGAAATGATCCTTTTGATCTGGGACACAGAGTGTGAATTACCTAGATATAGTACAGCCTTACTAAGTTTAATTCCACTTGTTGCCAAAAAAGATAAAAAATGGAAATGTGACCTTCAGAAAATGGAAGAAGCAATTTACAGAAATAAATGGCGTTTGTAGGAACAATATATGCATAATAATGCTCAGAAGGAGAAGTGTGGTTTAAATGCAGGCAGGAATTGAGCAATTTATGTAAGGCTGAACTAAATGAGATTTGTAAAGAAAAAATAACTGTAAAGTATAATGGATGTAAATAAAACATTTTTTTCTAGTGATGTATGTCTGCCTATGTCTTTAGTGATAATTAAGGCATTTACCCCCCCCCCCCACACACACACACACATTTATAAAAAGGATCAAAAAAGACCAATACAAGGAAATACAATCATCTCCAAAACAAAAAAGGTCTAGCCAGATAGAATTTTGCAGATAATTCTGTCATTTGTAAATATGAATGCAAACTACAGGCTTGTTGTCTTAAATGTAAAGAAATACTTTTACATGTGGAACTGGAAATAAATGTGATAGTGCACTCTACTGACCAAAGTAAAGCATGTGGTGACCCTTTGAAGTAGACAGTGGTGCCGAAAAGTCTAGATGAAGAAATTATTTCTATTGTTTTAACCAGGAGTTAAATTACTAGATTTAAACATGCAAATGCATTTTTATTGCTCTGTTCCTGACCAGCTGCAAGATAACAAAAGGAAGATGTTAAGAATGTAAATGCAGTTAATGTGTAGCTTGGGAATTCCAGAAAACTGAAAAAGAATGAGGTAATGTTTATCAGAACTGCAATAGCAATTTAAACAGAGAGAATCAGAAGGCATTAAGCATTTCTGTCTTGATCATCCAACTCACAGCACTCTGCCTGTTGTCTTATGTAAGTTATCTTAGGACTTGTGTTTTCTTTTAGAGATGGTTAGAACTAGAAATATTAGACTAAGTGTTTCTCTGTGATGTCAGAATTGTACTACTGATTTATTTTAAGTATTTCTGTGTGATCTCTGAACTCCTGACTAGCACTGACTGTGTAGTAGAAAGTATTGTCTTTTTTAATTATTTATTAAATATTTTAAAACCTTTTAACCGTGCCTGTTTTTTTTAGAGATAAGTTAAGCTCTAGAGTACATTGCATGTATATAAGGATCCTGTACCAAGGCATTCTAATAAGCCTTGACTGTTTAGTCACATACTACCAAATGGATAATAATATTTCACAGTACTAATTGGACACCCTTTTAAGGGTATTTGAGTAGCTGATAATTATTAGCTGGGTGGTGGCAGGGTACTACTGTACAGTCTGGGTAAAAGGGTCACAGCTGGAGAACATGTGCCAGCCTTCCCTAGAAGTGTCTGTGTGGTTGTATAAACTCTTATCTCAAAGTGTGTGTGTGTCAGCTACTTGGGCAGGGACACGAAGCACTGGTTGGACAGAGAGGGTGCTGGAGATTTTAGCTTGCCAAGCTAGGCTGAAATCTGGACCCTATAGCTGTGCCAGTGGGGAGTCTTATTGGGGACCTGGAGAGAAAGGGAGCGACCAGCCTCTGACTGACTGCGATCTCTGTGTGCTCTTAAGGGACACTGCACTTTACTGTGTATATTTGTTCTCCTTTCCTCATATATGAATATATATATATATATATATATATATATATATATATATATATATATATATATATATATTCCTCTGGTGTTAGTGGTGAGGATTGAGGCTCCTTGATTGTTGGGCCGGGGCACGGGCATCACAGGTACACTTATGCTACATTAAATACATGTACAATAATCTGCAACTGACAATTTCAGATACAAAACTGCTGAAACAACTAGATAAGTGGACCCTACTTTCAGACTGGTCCCTCAAAAATTTACCAAAAGTAGCAGTTCATATCTCAAAATTCTGCCATGTTAATACCAATATAACAAAAAAATTAGTAAAACGGATAAAAAAAAAAACAGTATCCAAAACACAGCCTGCAACACTAGGATCCATGCTGGGAGAGTATATTTTAAATCTGGATCTTGACATGGGGCCGCTGTAAGGACAATTGATAATTTAATGTGAAGCTTAGTTACAAGAAAGTATTCACACTGATAAAGAATAAGAAGTGGTCAGCAGAGAACACTAATTGTATCAGGACATGAGAAATGAATTTAGTACTGTATTTCGAAAATTTCTACAGTTAGACAATTCATAAATGTTGCCAGACAGATGTTTTCAGACATTTAGTAATAAACTGTTTTAAAGCGGAGCAGCTGGTGAACATTCTTACCTCAGCCTGGCAGAGAGCATGAAGTCCCTGAAGTGCAAGGACAGCAGGTGTAACATGATCAGGCCTTGTGCATTCACTCAGTACTTGTGACACAGCAGCAAGCATATCTGCACCATGCTGATAAGATCTAGCGAGTTAAAAATAGCAAAATACAAAGAAAATTAATTAGTATTTCAGTTCAAACTATGCTGGTTCAAGTTACAAGCATGCACTCATACATTTTGATATGCAAAATGCATGATGTGCTGATTGAGAAGAGAGTAATCCAGACTTCTTTGCATTGTTACCTCTCCCATTCCATCCCACAACATTCAAACTCACCAGGTTAACATTTTCAAGGATGTAATTCGGAGATTCAGGTTAACCAATCAAACTTTATAAAGATGTGAGCCTGCAACTGCACAATACTCAAACAAATGCAGACACAGCAATACCAATAAAAGCAGTTTCTGTGGTCTCCCATTACACAATAAGAAAAAATTCTATTGTCAACGAAGGCTAAACACACTGGCCAAAACAACAGCTGTTATAACCCAAGGATGTCTTCAGAACTTTACAATGAGCTCTTATTTGGCACTTCACCTCAGTAGGTCTTTTCAAGACACACCCACTATTCCCCAGAAATTCCTGTATTACATAAAAGCAAACTCTGTTAAACTGACAGTAACCTCACCTACTAGATGCTCAAATGTACTTGAGTTAGTTCTTACAAATATAGCTCAAGTATTTTTCACTTCTGTTGCCCCATTACTGGTCAAATTAGACCATAATACAAAAATACCACAATATTCTCCACAGGTACCCAGTTCAGGATATTCTCAAATCTTGCTGAATTCATGGACTTCTCCAGGGTAACTTCTTAGCACTTATGGCCTACAGAATTTTAAGTGCTCTTTACCCCAAGAGGATACTGTAGCTACAACATTTGCTTATACCACTGAATTCTACTCCCACCTAAATTTCTGCATAGAAGCATTTCTCTCCATCCACCACAAATATATTGCCAGGTTAAAAACAATTTCCTGTTGAGGAACTTCAACATCGATAAACTCAAACAAGACTAAAAAACTCTTAGCCCCGAAGATAAACCTAAATTCGTCCTGAATTAAAGTGACTTCAAAAGTGTGGATACAGAACTAATGCAAAGGATCAAAACATGCAATGCAAAATATAAACACTGCTTCATTATCCAAGAAAACCACAAAGCATTCTATAACAATGGCAAGAATCTCAACACTGTACTGAACTTACAACCCAAAAGTACAACCGATCTGACTATAATAAAAGTGGCAATATGCGAGCATACAAGTTCCTCTTAAACTTCTCCCCTCTTTCCTATCCTACCCCATTTTCTGATTCACACCACCAAATCTGCACCCACTATAACACTGAACAAGTCCTAAAATCCCTCATCAAAACTGATACCACCAGATCCATAGGTCCCATGTTGAATAATAGGTTTTCCTGCCAGTACAAAACATTGCCTCACCAACTCCCTTACAATCCTGTTCAATCTTGGCATCTCCACTGGGTATGTACTTGAGTCCTAGAGGAGAGTCCCTGTGGTACTTCTCCACAAATACTCCTATACCACTCACCCTGGGAAAAGTAGACCAACTTGCTTTACCATTATTATGTGCAAAATAATGGAATGTATAAGTCACATAAGTCAAACAAGGACAGTAGTAGCTAACAAGCCTGTAACCCAAACCAATCTGGCTTTGTAAAAGGTAGATCCTACCTACTTATCAGAAAGGCATTGGACAAAGGCAAGTATGTGCACACTGACTACCTAGACCCGATTAAGGCCTTTGATATTACGCTACTTTCTGCCATTAAAGAAAAACTGACTCGATTGAACATAAGCTTGTGTACCTCATTAGACAGCTACACTGGCTTACAGACAGAACCCACACAATCTGGGCTGATGGGATAGTTTCCTCTAAAAGACTCCTCACTAGTGGTAGCCTCCAGTGATCCATGCTGGGACCACTACTCTTCAACATCTTTTCTACCAATGTCAAATCTGACATCACAAGCTGATATTTGACTAAGTTTGCTGAAGACTGCAAACTCAAGAGCCATCAGCTCATTACACTCTCAAACTCATAGTGTCACAACTGTGGACTTAAGCTAAAGAAATCCAGTGCTGCATTCTTTGAGAATTAAGAATACCCCTGCACCATCCACATAAATGAATTACCCCTCAAAACAGATACCGCCTTTAAAGACCAGGGCATATTCATGGACAATCGACCATCAGGCAATCTTTTTTTTAATAGTCCAGTTAATTACTAAAGGCATCATTTCCGAGCTAAAATAAGTCAGTGTCCCTGTATAGTCTTCCCTCATCAGGTCCATACTTGAATATAATGTCCCTTCTAGCATGCACCTATTTAGAATTACTAGAAAAACCTCAACATTTTCTCACAAAGAAAATCTAAGGTATAAACTTCCTAATTTAAACATAGTGAATAAAAACGGTCATGTCTTTATTATGTCGCTTACAGAACCTCTGCCACATTTATAAAACAGCAAATAACCTTGTCCTAACTGATCTCTTACACATTTGAAAAAGTGTTAGCACCACAAATGGACTCTCCAGGGACATAAATCTACATCATAATAAAAATGGGCAGTACCACAAATAGTCTCTCTAGGGACATAAATGTGCACCATAATATATATATATATATATTATATATATACAGAACATACTGGCAGGATTCTCTCTCTGACAGAACACCCTACCAATGGAATAAGCTTCTTCCCCTTATCAAACAAAGCAGTTTCCTAACTCTCATCAATAACCGCCTCAGTGAATGTATAAGGGCTCTTAAATTCACCTCTGATCTTGTCCCTCAAACCTTTATGGAGGGGGGTGGTGAGAATTGTAGTGGCCAGGGTCCAAATGGTATAGTGAAGTGATTGCCTAGTATCTGCCTATGAAACTATGAACCAGTTGGAATGTTCATGCCTACTGTTAACACTGTGCATAACACCCAAACCTAAACTGGACAAGATCTGTGGGTTGTGCCTTATTAAAACAGAGAACTGTTAATACTGGGCTTGAGGCTACTGAATGTTTATTTTTTTACTTATGCATGGCATGCTAGAAAATCTTTGATAAAGAGGTGTAGATAAAGGTAATTAAAAATAATTATGTATTGTCACAAGTAGCAAAATTAGGTTATCCCTTCCCCAGCACATCTTTTTCACCATAAGGTATTACAGTAATTTCATGACCACAGCTTGTGCATGTCATTTCACAGAGGGCTGCTAGACTGAGGGAAAGTATACCAGTCTACTGGAACCCCAAAACAGTCCTACTTAGAAGTGCAGCAAGCTGCCTCTTCTTGGTAACAGATGTAACCTTGACTTTTGTAACCCCAGCTGATCTCCGGGTCAGGATTATGACCCCTGTGACGTTCAAATCACCATCAAAACTTTAATAACCCCAACACCAGAGTTTGTTTAAAAAAAAAAATACATGGAGCAGATTTCAACGATATTATGAAGAGAACAGATGAACCTGCTTTCTACATTAAGTTATATCACACTGCCACAGAATCATTATTTTATAATGCTTACCATTCTTAGCACTTAAATTAATCAACATTTTTCTTCCCTTCAGTAGACAGTCTAATACCAGACTGCTGGACATCTTGAGTGACTACTATTTATCTAAATAATTTTTATCAGATTTTGATTCCTTTACTGTGAGTATTTTCCTCCCAGGTTCCATGAGCAACACTCAAAGTTACACTCCAGCAGTGGTCTGTCATGTCCTCTGCTAAACACCAAGTGACCCAGACTTATTCACCTAAACTGAACTTAAAGTAACAATACAGACTGAATATCTATTTTCTAGAAGTCTGATAATAGAAAATGATGTAATTTTAAATCCAGTTATTCTTGCATTGTACCAACTAGCATCTTCTTGAGTACCACAGCTTGTCAGGGTAGCACAACATGTAACTATCAAGGGGGTAGAATGGTTCCATATTAGTGTGCACTTCCTAATGAATTCTTTAGTAATGGAACACAGGCAGACACAAGGTAGTGCTGCAAATTTCATCAGGCATGACATACTTTCAGAATCGACCCTTCTTTTGATGTACACCAATATGAATAAACAAGAATGCAATTCACTGTAAAGAAAAAAAAACATTTTTATAAGAAACATAATGCAGAATCATATGCACTACTTCAGCACTTAGAAATATGAAATCAAGGTCCCATCTGCTTGAGTTGGTGGTTGTGGATGTAAAAAGATCTCACAGCACTTAATGAAAAAGAGTAGGGGAAGTTCCCTGGTGAGTCACCAGATTTCCTCTAGTAATATAAATACCACCGTGAATCTCCCCTAAAAGAGGCCACTAGCCTAGTGTGGGTTAATCTGGTCAACACAGAAGAATAAACACAATTAAAAGCAATGCATTAGATACTGGCATTTATCAGCATTTTTATTAGTCATCACAAATACTTTACAAGTAGCAAATGTTTCTGCATTTCAAACCATGAGTTTCCTGTGTCAGAACAGTAGCTAGATTATCCAGTACCCTTCTGAACAAAAAAAGGTCCTCTCTGAGTTGAGGACAGAGTACTAAAAGGCTTTCATACTGCTGAAATGTCCCTTCTAGCATGCACCTATTTAGAATTACTAGAAAAACCTCAACATGTTCTCACACAGAAAATCTAAGGTATAAACTTCTTAATTTAAACAGTGAATAAAAACGGTCATGTCTTTATTATGTCTCTTACAGAACCTCTGCCACATTTATAAAACAGCAAATAACCTTGTCCTAACTGATCTCTTACACATTTGAAAAAGTGTTAGCACCACAAATGGACTCTCCAGGGACATAAATCTACATCATAATACTTGAGCCATGACTGCAAATACAGCATCATTTCTGAATGCTGGTAATGCACTACCATCCTAACACCTTACACCCAGGACTGCTGCCCTTTCACCCCAGTCTAGTTATGCCTGTGATCTGTGTACCTTGCTGACTTTAGGAAATCCTCCCAATCTTGAGAACTATTGATAGCAAAATTTGACTTGTGTCTCAGTACCTTCAAATGTACATGGAATTTCCTTTAGTAACTCTTTCAATAGTTCACAACAATGTTCTGGTCTTGCAACCAGCTTATCAAATGTTTACTGGGATGTCCTTCTGTACATTTTCTTAGATACTTCAGCAATTTCAGGAGGATCTTGAACAAAGCCTTTTTGTCTTGACAGTGGCTTAAAAGATGTTTGATTTGAAAAGTTGTGTCATGTTTCTTCTTAGCATTTTGTAATCTGCAATATGAGAAACATAGATTTGACTGCTCACATTCCTTCAAATCTAATTTTGGCTAACTTCCTCTAAAATTCTGATGAATTCAAACCTTAGCTCCCTATTTTTTGTTCAGAATCAGGTCTAACATGTTAATTAATGCAGGGCATTTCTGACTGTTTCTGTTTCCTTAACTCTTGAACCCAATTTTAGTTTTCGAGAACAGATAAAGAAGCTGCATAAAAATCCTTCTTTTAATCTAACCCAAAAGTAAGGAGCAGATGAGCATACTGAAATGCAGTATTTCTGTAAGCTAATAATGTGAATATCTGCATAATAGTGAGCGTTAATGTGCTGAGACTTCTTAACAGAATGCTCTGCAGTCTCTACTGCTCTTCCTGTTTGACCATTAGAAGCCCAAATTTAACATGGTACAATTACCACTGTTCTGAAAAATCTTATAAGCATGATGCCACATACCATGGGCTATTATATCTGATACAAACAAACCTGGTAAAATATTGCCTTGAAATTATAGCTTTCAGGCCAGATGATCGCACCTTTACCCATACTATCTGGAAGCTTTAAACTGTATTCAACATATGCAACCTACACATGTTCTTGACACTGAAGACATCTTAATTTTACTCCATAGTAAAATACAGTGCCTATTAAATTATTACTGGAATAAGCATTATGAAGATTTCAGTTCTGAACCTCTTGCTCTATTTCTATACAGAAATTTATGGCCAAAACACATTTTAATCTTTCTTTACACTTCACAATGCCAAAAAGAGGCTGTTGTTTTCTTGACATTTTTTTCCTTAATTAACAAAGCATTATCAATTAACCCGCTTTAGAGAATAATCCAAATATGCAGCCAATCTCCTCTCTAATTGAAAATTAAAGTTGTATTTTTATGCTCTCAGCAGCATTCTCTTCTAGCCAATCTCTCACTATAACTTCTTTAAGGATTTACATTTCTGCATCACTCTTATTAAATATGTGAAACTCAACTTATTTTCTGTCTGGAGAACTTACAGAACAATCCAACTAACTTCCAGTTCACCTTCAAAAACATATCCCAGCTATTATTGCCAGTATGAAAAGCCCAGTACTTCACTGTCAAGCAATATTTCTGTATATGCAACAGCAGTGATTTATGTATTCATTTGTTAATTAAGTAAATGAACTGGTCCTCATACCTCTTTCAATCATGACCCTGGTCTCAGTGCAGGGCAAATGCAATGAAAATAAAAAGTTTATTATGGCCAAGTAACTGGAGTATTTTTAGGAAGTTGTAGGAAAATGGAGTATCTGGAGAAAAATCAAACAGATGCAGACAGAACAAGCAAACTCCACAAAAATGGTAACTGCAAGTCAGAATCAAACACTGGACCTTGGAGCTGTGAGGCAGAGATCTTAACAGCGAGACAGGTGTGCTGCCCACTGCATTTGTTTGCAATCCTGGTGGCAATTTACACAATGACTTCTTGAACACAGTTTGCAATAGCTTATTAACACTTTAAACTACCACTCACTCCTCTTCTACACAAATATGCACAACACATTTCACATCCACATATTATGGCTAACAGCTCATATTCTCTGTCTAAGCATATATTTTAAGACAGACAATAAAAGAACATAAGCCAAAGATAAAAGTTTTCTTTTTATGGTCACAGGTATATATTAGGGCCCCTATGACCACAAGGGCCTTTACAAACCTAGCCATAATTCCCAAATGTATCTAACAAATTTTTGGTACCCTAGATTTCTATGGTTATATTTTAGGGCAATATGCAAGCTAGGGCATGAGGGTTCAAGCATTTACAGGCTGCATCTCTCTCTATTAGAGACATAGGAGCCAGGACCAGGGTGGATTTTCATTGATCCACGTTACACTTGAATAGGATTAGAGACAAGCTCTTCTTCATCAGGATAGGAATCCTGTCCAAGGTATGATGAACTTGCCCTATTGAAACATGTTACTGACAACAGGGAAATAAGACTGATGAAATTGGACAAAGGGGGAGGGCTTGTGGTCATGAACTCAAATGACTGTTAATAAAATGTTTGATATTCTATTTTGTGACACCTATGAGGAAGTTTCTGTAAATGAAAGAAATATAGATCATTTTTTGATTGATTTTCCTCTAAGCAATTGTTTAACACAGGATGTCATTACACATAGTGAACTGCAGTTTTTTTTTTTTTTTTTTTTTTTTTTTTTACTGTGGCCAGTCTATGAACTCCATCAATCTTCAGGATTCCAAAGGTCCATAAGGATTTGTTAGACCCTCCCCTGCAATCTATTGTTGATACCAAGTCATCGAAAACATTTACTCTTGCTCAGTTTATTGACCACCATTTTAATCGGGTTGTGGGGGGTCCCCCATTTACTGAAGGACTCCTAGGACTTTCTCAGTGCTATTTCTGAAGACCTTTATAATGAGAATATTGTCTTTGCCATCATCAATGTAACAAACCAGGAACCAAGAAACCAAAAATGTCCACAACGAAGAACCAAGTACAAGACGAAAAGGTTTAATGCATCCAAAAAACACTGACAATGGCAAGAAACGATACAGCAGTAAAAAACGATTGACCTAGGTTTCGTCCACAATAATACGGACTTCTTCAAAACATTTAAACATACCCAAAACACCTCTTAAATAGCTTAATGAATAAATGAATACATATCATGTGACTTAATCAATTAAAATGTTAAAACACCCTTTACAATTAATTCAAAAAATCTAACCATGTATAAATTTCCACATAAAACAATGCATCACTACATTAAATAATTAAAATGAAATAAAATATTAATTTAATATACAAATTATATTTATAAAATATTATACTTTATTTAAAATCTATATTTTATAAATACATATTTTTATTATCAATAGTAATTAATTAAATTTATGCTTAAAAATGTGTGTTTAAAAATAAGTAATTAAACTAACATATAACCATATATCTTATGTTTATAACTACAAGTAACATTTACTATGATACTATGATATAATAAAATTGACATCATAAACCTTTGCCCTACTATGCCCTACCATTAATATGCTTAAGTTTAAGCACAGGCTTTATAGTGCAATATTCATTTAGACCAGGGAAATTGTGTGCATTCAATTTTAATTGCCATTTTAATTCACTTAAATCCAAATGCACATCCAAAATTCTACCTTGCTGGTCGCAATTTATTTGCTGTAAGACACAAAACTTGAAAGAATGATCATGATGGTCCATTATATGTCTAGCCATAGCATTAGTGGGTTTTTGATGTTTCATATCTAAAAGATGTTCCCTAATCCTCTCTCTAAATAGCCTGCTCGTTTTCCCAACGTAGAAGGCCATACATCCAAAACATTTAGCAAGATAAACAACATTCTTACTATAACAATTAAAATGTCCCATAATATATACCTGCTGATTGTTGACTTCTAATTTACTCCCAGTCGTTAAAATATATGAACATATGGTACATCTCCCACATTTAAAATTACCAATTTTCCTATTAGTAACATTTTTATACAAGGAAAATTTTTCAAAGATTTTTTTAAAAGATAAATCTTTCTTAAACACAATCTTTGGAACATCCATAAATTTAGAACCAACATTCCTATCCATTTGTAAGATTTCCCAATTTTTTAATATCACCCTTGTAATATAGTCTGAATCATCATTATAAGTTAAAATGAACAACAAAGGGGACTTCCCTGTATCGAAAACAGACCCATGCCTTGCAGAATCCACTATTATACTATCAGAATCTAATATACACTTATAAAAGCCACTTTGTCTCTTTTTCGTAACCTCATGTAATAAATTCATACATAATTCTTCCGGATAGCCTCTATTCAAAAACATTGAAACCATATAATAATTTGTCCACAAATTATTTTTCTTCACTGACCATCCTGGCCGCCCGAACCATCTGGCCCTTAACAATAGCCTTCTTTTGGTGGCCAGGATGCCAACTGCTATAGTGAAGATAAGAATTTGAAAAAGTAGGCTTCCTATAAATTTTTGATTTTAACTTACCCTGTATCTGATCCATGGTTAATCTAACATCCAAATATATGACAGTGTCTGTATTATATTCATGTGTAAAGTTTAAAAACCAAACTGTCTTATTAATGTACTCAATAAAGGCTTCCATAATATTTAAGTCACCCTCCCAAATAATAAATATATCATCCAAAAAGCATGTATACACAGTTTGATATACTTATTAAATTCACTGGTGAATAAAAAATGCTTTTCCCAATATGTCATAATATAATTGGCAAATGTGGGAGCACATGAAGCTCCCATAGCCACTCCTTTATTCTGCCTAAAATAATGCCCCTCAAAAAACACAAAATTATTATACAACACTACCTCCATTAGCCTAATCATGGTATTAATTTGTTCTTGGTCAAACATCCCTGTTGATCTCAGTTGGTCCTCTAACCATACCAACCCTATGTCTTGCGGGATTGCTGTAAACAAGTTACAAACATCAATAGTTAAAAATATAATATTACTATTAATGTTAAAACCTTTTAACTTCTCCAAAAAATCCAAAGAGTCTTTGATTATATGAGGAAAACATTTCAAGCCCTTCTTCATACGATAATCTAAATATTGACTAATGAAACAAGTTTTACTTTGCTTACCATCCACAATAGGTCTAAATTGTACATTATCTAGTCCTTTGTGGATTTTAGGAATACCAAAAATTCCACTCACCACTGGATATGGATTACACATAAAATTATATTTGTGTTCAGTTATTTCATCCTGGAACAACATATCCTCTAATAAAATATCCACTTTTTTATGTGCAATATTAATTTCATTTTTACTAATTTCATCATAATTATCATCCAACAACATAGCCATCATGATACTTATATAATCATTATTATCAACTATCACAACTCCATTATCTTTATCAGGTTTCATGATGCTTATATTTCAATTTTTCCTATCGCATCTAGAAGGGCTTGTTCTTCCTTAGTCATATTCACGTATGCTTGCCTCTCATGGTGTCTATAATAATCCCTTATATCCATCTCACACATTTTTTCATAAGTGGATATCATGGGATTTAGAGGGGGATTAAATAAACTTGATTTACGTAATGTATCATGTTTGTCCACAGTCTGTGTGTTACCATTCCCTTCACAATAAATTCTCAAGTTAATTTTACGTATAAAGTGTATCTGCCAATGAGCCTGTTCTACAAGGAATAAAAGTAAAACCTTTAGAAAAAAGATTAACAAACTCTATTAAATGGAAAATGAGAATAATTATATAATTTAAAATCATGTACACTATTTTCAATAATACTAGGATTACATAAAATACCCTGCTGTGTCTGATGTACCATATCCATCTCTAATCCTAGTGAATCAAAGTCCACTTCCCCACTATTAGACTTAGTAGGACCATCATGTTGTTCAAATATTTGATTAATAATATTTGTGGCTTTCATAGTGTCAGCATCCTGAATATACTCACACACTTGAGTAATACCATTTGATTCATTAACATTTCCTGTTGGGTCAAGTAAAAAATCTTGATCATTAGTACACACCATTTTGATCTATAACACTAACTTCTAAACAAGAAACACAAATCAATTCATCCCCACTTCCATTACTCGTTAAATACATACTTAAATTCATTAATTCAGAGTCTATTTGTATAACCGAAAGTCCGTTGTCAAGTAAACGGAACTTCGTAGCATTTATTGTCCCGCAATTGATCATAGAATTGTTACTAGTAGGACAATGGTTAATGTCCATTACATCATTATCTAAAATATTATAAAAATAGTCATTCTCAACACAGTCATTATAATTCAGTTCAAAATTCACATCAAAAGGGCTTACCGTTACCGTCTCATTCCCATAATTATTAAACAGTTGTTTACGACAAACGGGCTTACCCAATACATCAAACACTTTACTTCCATCCGTTGAAAAAGAACAAATCATCTTCTGAATCTCCACTGTACGTTCTGGGGTTTTCCGTTGTAATATTTCTTCTTGGGTCGGGCTCCCATTTGACCATAGTCCCTCTCCTCGTAGTACATATCCTTGTTTCGGAATCTTTCCGAGCGTCTTGGACCATCCGCTAAAGGGCTACAGCCTTCAGCGTTTGAATCTTTATCCCCTGTACGCATATCCGATGCATTCGTCATCTCGCCTTCTATCCATTGATTGGCTATCCCTTCTCGGTTGCTATGCCTACCAAAACCAACCTTAGATTGTGAATATACTTGGCCCATTTCATATGTTTTAATGTCCCTCTGAATTTTATTTTCATAGATTCATAGATTCATAGATTAGTACTAGGCTAACTGCCCCTGCGAGCCATTTTAAGCCTAGCCATTTATTCCCTGTGAGACTCAAACCCTGTACCTTGTGTTTGTAAGGCAAACACCTTAACCATTAGGCCACCCTCCCAACCCTAATTTAATTTCCTTTTGTAAATTACACCACAACTACGATCCACTTCGTTTAATATATTGGTATAATTGGTGTAATAATGCCCAAACAACAAGTCTTTTACAATGGCGTCATTGATGGTTTCAAGTTCAGTCAAATAACCATCAATTTTATATTTATTATATTTTACCATAATCTCCATTATGGCAATCCCTGTTTTATTAAACAGCTCATGCAATTCTTTAATCATATCTTGATTTCCATCTATCCCATTCGGGTATCGCCAAACGCGCAAGCCTTACAGCACCAAAGCTAGCTCTATGTTTTTACATAAGTAACTGTTCTCGAGTTGAGTTCTTTTTAATTTAAATAATTTAGTTTCAAAATTTTTAAGCTGTTCGGCCAAAGTTTGGTTAGTTTTTACTTCAGAATGGTCAAAGGAATTGCCTCCCATATTAAAACTAAATTTACACTTTCTCTATCGCTCATTATCCACTTTCTCCATTTCGGACCTTCCACCAGAAAAGTTTTTGTTATTGCTATGAACGCCAGTAATATTGTTAGTATTATTATCATCTCTATTAGTTATATTCGGTGTTGCTTGGATTAATGGCATGCCCAAACTACTACTTAATGATGAAGTTGGACCAGCATTTTGTTTCTCTAATAATGTTTGTATATGGGCAGAATGTTCTAGTAACTGCTCCTTAATTTGCTGCAATAAACCCAAAATATCCGCCGAGGAACCAAGATTCTCCATAAGACTGACTCAACAAACCAGGAGCCAAGAAAACAAAAATGTCCACAACGAAGGACCAAGTCCAAGACGAAAAGGTTTAATGCATCCAAAAAACACTGACAATGGCAAGAAACGATACAGCAGTAAAAAATGATTGACCTAGGTTTCGTCCACAATAATACGGACTTCTTCAGAACATTTAAACATACCCAAAACACCTCTTAAATAGCTTAATGAATGAATGAATACATATCATGTGACAATCAATTAAAATGTTAAAGCACCCTTTACAATTAATTCAAAAAATCTAACCATGTATAAATTTCCACATAAAACAATACATCACTACATTAAATAATTAAAATGAATAAAATATTAATTTAATATATAAATTATATTTAAAAAATATTATACTTTATTTAAAATCTATATTTTATAAATAAATATTTTTATTATCAATAGTAACTCATTAAATTTATGTTTAAAAATGTGTTTTAAAAATTTTAAAAATTGAATGCACACAATTTCCCTGGTCTAAATGAATATTGCACTATAAAGCCTGTGCTTAAACTTAAGCATATTAATGGTAGGGCATAGTAGGGCAAAGGTTTATGATGTCAATTTTATTATATTCCTTATAAGGATCATAGTAAATGTTACTTGTAGTTATAAACATAAGATATATGGTTATATGTTATGTTAATTACTTATTTTTAAACACATTTTTAAACATAAATTTAATGAATTACTATTGATAATAAAAATATTTATTTATAAAATATAGATTTTAAATAAAGTATAATATTTTATAAATATAATTTATATATTAAATTAATATTTTATTTCATTTTAATTATTTAATGTAGTGATGTATTGTTTTATGTGGACATTTATACATGGTTAGATTTTTTGAATTAATTGTAAAGGGTGCTTTAACATTTTAATCGATTAAGTCACATGATACATATTCATTCATTCATTAAGCTATTTAAGAGGTGTTTTGGGTATGTTTAAATGTTCTGAAGTCCGTATTATTGTGGACGAAACCTAGGTCAATTGTTTTTTTACTGCTGTATCGTTTCTTGCCATTGTCAGTGTTTTTGGATGCATTAAACCTTTTCGTCTTGGACTTGGTTCTTCGTTGTGGACATTTTTGGTTTCTTGGTTCCTGGTTTGTTGAGTCGGTCTTATGGAGAATCTTGGTTCCTCGGTGGATATTTGGGTTTACTGCAGCAAATTAAGGAGCAGTTAGTAAAACATTCTGCCCATATACAAACATTATTAGAAAAACAAAATGCTGGTCCAACTTCATCATTAAGTAGTAGTTTGGGCATGCCGTTAACCGAAGCAACACCGAATATAACTAATAGAGATGATAATAATATTAACAATATTACTGGCGTTCATAGCAATAACAAACACATTTCTGGTGAAAGGTCCGATATGGACAAAGTGGATAATGAGCGATAGAGAAAGTGTAAATTTAGTTTTAATATGGGAGGCAATTCCTTTGACCATTCTGAAGTAAAAACTAACCAAACTTTGGCCGAACAGCTTAAAAATTTTGAAACTAAATTATTTAAATTAAAAAGAACTCAACTCGAGAACAGTTACTTATGTAAAAACATAGAGCTAGCTTTGGTGCCGAAAGGCTTGCGCGTTTGGCGATACCCGAATGGGATAGATGGAAATCAAGATATGATTAAAGAATTGCATGAGCTGTTTAATAAAAAAGGGATTGCCATAATGGAGATTATGGTAAAATATAATAAATATAAAATTGATGGTTATTTGACTGAACTTGAAACCATCAATGACGCCATTGTAAAAGACTTGTTGTTTGGGCATTATTACACCAATTATACCAATATAATAAAACACGAACCAATCTGTTCCTGGTTACATCATGTATTAAACACTAACACGAACGGAATGGCAGAAAAATCTCAGTTTGTCTCTGTTTATTGACTTAAAACATACAGGTTAAGCGCTTTCATCTAATAAAATAGACCATCAGAACAATACTCTTCACAAAATGTTTTTCTTAAATACTCACTCATACCAATCACATTCAATTCAATTTATTCCATAATTGATTCTTAAAGTGCTAGTGTTAAATTCCTATTCTCCCTATTGACTTATGTAGCAAATATTTAATACAATTAATAAAATAATAACAGAATTCATTAAAACATACTAACAGAATTCATTAAAAAATACATATATAGGTGACTTTGTATCTATTTTTTATTCAATGTATGTACAATATATAAGATATAAAAATATATATATTTTTGTTATTTGTTTGTTTAAAAATACCAACATAAAAATCTAATGACTAACTACTATTTTCCAATATGGGTTTAATAGATATATACTCATTATTACCGGGGGGCACAGAAGCATTTAAGCAGATCTGCCACCTTGCCTCTTTCTCACCCAGTATTTTCTTTATGTTGCCACCCCTGGGGTTATGTTTTACCAATTCTAATATTCCAAAGTGAAAAAAAGAACATGTAGTGCTTCCATTCAGGTGTCTCCATAGGGCATTGTTTCCATCTTGTTTTCTTATACTGTAACTATGGTCATAGATCCTATTTCTCAAGCACCTGTCAGTTTTTCCGACATAAAAACATGGACACTTAGTACATTTTGCAAGATATACCAGGTGCTTGGACCTACAATTGCCCTTCTGGAATTTGACATCAGTCTTGTTAATATTCTCTAATACGATTGAAGGGGAATTAATAATGAACCTGCACTGGTTACATGTGCCACATTTGTAGGTTCCATTCTGTACTTTATCATTGTTCTTGTACCTAATTTTCTTCTCCAATTGAATTTTCATATTTGTACCATTCCTAAACACAAAATGTGGCATATCCCCCACAATCCTAAATATGTTACTCTCAGATTTCAAAATATTCCAGTTTTTCTGTATGATATTCTTGATGTCCCTACTGTATGGTGCATATTGTAAAACACATGCCCTTGTGAGTACAACCTTGTCAGTATTATCTTTACTGTTAATGTTGTTGTTATTGGTGGCTCCCTCACTGTTCGTGGAGCCAACCCCTAAAAGTGGTTTATATTTTTCCCCCACTCACTTCTCACATAATTGGTAACATCAGTCACCATTCCATCTGGGTAGCCCCTACTCCTGAAAAAACCCCCTATCAGTTCTAATTCACAATTTAAATCTGTAAAATCTGAGGTCATCCGGGCTGCTCTAATACATTGCCCTTTGATAATATTCCTTTTTTGACCCAAGGGGTGGCAACTGGTATATTGCAAATAGGAATTGCTAAATGTTTCCTTCCTAAAAACATTGGATTTGAATTTCCCATTATTTAATGTAATTCTGGTATCCAAATAGGAAATAGATTCCCTTTCCACATTAAAAGTAAATTTCAAACATTGACTACATGAGTTTAAATAATGTTTAAACTCTTCTAACTTCTTCAAGTCCCCCTTCCAGATTACAAAGATGTCATCCAAAAATCTGAGGTAGCATATAATGTTACTAAACCATTCGGTTTTAAATATATATTCTGTTTCCCAATCCAACAGAAACAGGTTGGCATATATGGGGGCACAAGCTGCCCCCATAGCTACCCCTTTTCTTTGTATGTAATACTCTCCTTCATACATAATGTAGTTATGTGTAAGAACAATATCCATGAATTCTAACACCAGGGAGGTTTTATCCCAGGACAAGTTACCGTATCTCTTAATACTTTGGTTAAACCTTAATAAGCCTTCCTCTTGTGGGATACTTGAAAAAAGGTCGACCACATCAATAGTTATTAACCACTCCGCTTCAGTGGCTAAAACTGGCTGAAGTCTGCCCAAAAAATCCCAGGAGTCGATGACAATATGCCCAATTTTCTTTTATATAGGTTTTAACCACATGTCAATTGTTTTCCCAAAGGGGAATGTCTTAGATTTACTGCCAGATGTAATTGGCCTAAAAGGGGGGTCAACTAAATCCTTATGCACTTTAGGAATGCCCACTATAGTGCTAATTATGGGGAATTCCACTCTTAAAAAATTATATAAGTCACTGTCAATTCTGTCTTCCAATAACAAATCTTCCAGGTACAGGTCAATCTTATGGTACCCTATATTTACCTCATTAAGGGAAGATATAGTGTAGTTGCCTGAATTCAACAAAATACTATTAATTTTATTTGTGTAGTCACTATTTTGATATATAACAGCCCCACCCCCCTTGTCTGGTTTCCTAATTCTTATATTATGGTTATTTTGAATGTCTTTCAATATTTTAAATTAATTCCTAGTAAGGTTATATATATTTTCCGTGAACTACATTTTTTACCATATTGGTAGATCTCTTCCATAACCATTTTTTCAAATATACCCAACATGTTGTTAAGTGGGGGTGTATATACACTTTTCTTTTTAAACTCCACTTCTCCCCTAGTTTCCTTACCATCAAAGAAGATGGCTAGGTTCAATTTCCTTAAATATTTTTTAAAATCTATTATATAATCAACTACATTTATATCCGTATTTGGAACATACTTCATCCCTTTAGATAATAATGTGAAATGTTCCTCTTTAAGCTCAACACTAGAGTAGTTGTATATGTTGAATTCACCATACCTGCTGATAATGTCATTAACTTTCACAATAGAATGGTCATTCACTGCTGGTCTTGGCTTCTGTAACCCCCCTGTCTTCCCCTGTGTCTTACACTCCCCATTCTTGTTCCTTGATACTCTTCCCTGCAGGGGTACTCCCATCTTGTGTCCTCCCCTAAAAAATCCGGGGATTGGGGCAACCTTCGTTGCACATCCACTTTATTATTCCTTCTATTTCCTTTATTCTGGAATACTCCATTTTGTTTCATATAATATCCTTTTTTATTATTATTGTTGTATGTGTTATTTTTGTTTATTTTTTCCCATCTATACACATTCCCCTTCTTATATTGCTCAATATCCCTTTTCATTTTACTACATTTCCTTTCATACTGTTTCATAACCTGACTTTCAACCCATGTATATTGAGAGTTTAAAAACAGTTCAAATTCATCAAAAAGTAAGTCATTTTCAATAATGTTGTTAAGTTGTTCCAGTTCAGCCATTAAAATACATATTTTCTTATCATTACAACTAACTATAAACTTCATAAACGAAAAACCAAAATTGTCAAACATTTTGGCACATTCTTCTTTGGTACTAGCATCCAAATCAACCCCCATGGGATGCTTAAAAAATCTCAGGCCCATAGGAACAATAGCACTGTCCAAACACTTTTTCAGATACATATTCTCCAGCTGTAAACTTTTCAATAACTTTAACTTTTTCCCAAAATCAAATATTATGTCCTTGAGTGTTTTATTCTCGGCCCCATCTTTGTCGTTACTGCTTTCTTTATTTTCTTGTCCAAACCCTCCTTCAAAATCAAAATCGACAGCCATAAAGTTGTTAAAGTTATAACGTATATATAATGTTGGTATTTTTAAACAAACAAATAACAAAAGTATATATATTTATATATCTTAAATATTGTACATACATTGAATAAAAAAATAGATACAAAGTCACCTATATATGTATTTTTTAATGAATTCTGTTAGTATGTTTTAATGAATTCTGTTATTATTTTATCAACTGTATTAAATATTAGCTACATAAGTCAATAAGGAGAATAGGAATTTAACACTAGCACTTTAAGAATCAATTATGGAATAAATTGAATTGAATGTGATTGGTATGAGTGTGTATTTAAGAAAAACATTTTGTGAAGAGTATTGTTCTGATGAAGTCTATTTTATTAGATGAAAGCGCTTAACCTGTATGTTTTAAGTCAATAAACAGAGACAAACTGAGATTTTTCTGCCATTCCGTTCGTGTTAGTGTTTAATACATGTTGTAACCAGGAACAGATTGGTTCGTGTTTTATTATTCAGTTGACTGTTCCAGGACATTTACGTTTTTTCAGTTGTACTGTGACAACATGGATTCTCTTGACGAGCTACCCTCTATATTTCCCCGAGGAGGGAAGATATTCGTGGATTGCAGTCCGAAATGGCCATTATGAGAGGGGAACTAACTAGACTGCTGGAAATGATTAGTCAACCTGGTTCCCAGGCTAGGACCCAGAGAGGGATGACATCATCGCTCACGCAGTTCCAGAGAAGTAATGGGGATTCCTTACCCAATGGTCAGGTGAATGGCGTACCTATGAATGAAGGAGCCTCTTATGGATCCCACCAAGACGACAACCAAAGTGTAGGGTGTCCTACCAGGGTAGACGGATGTGGATCGGAGGTTGACTACAATATTTCTGGCGCCAAACCCAAGCGGACTGTGCCCAAGAAAACGTACGCCATTGGACCAAACGATACGCGTGCAGGTACTGTTAAATGTATTTTTACCAGAAATAATGGAAATGATAAAGCTCGTTATAACTTTAAAAACTTTATGGCTGTCGATTTTGATTGAGGGTTTGGACAAGAAAATAAAGAAAGCAGTAACGACAAAGATGGGGCCGAGAATAAAACACTCAAGGACATAATATTTGATTTTGGGAAAAAGTTAAAGTTATTGAAAAGTTTACAGCTGGAGAATATGTATCTGAAAAAGTGTTTGGACAGTGCTATTGTTCCTATGGGCCTGAGATTTTTTAAGCATCCCATGGGGGTTGATTTGGATGCTAGTACCAAAGAAGAATGTGCCAAAATGTTTGACAATTTTGGTTTTTCGTTTATGAAGTTTATAGTTAGTTGTAATGATAAGAAAATATGTATTTTAATGGCTGAACTGGAACAACTTAACAACATTATTGAAAATGACTTACTTTTTGATGAATTTGAACTGTTTTTAAACTCTCAATATACATGGGTTGAAAGTCAGGTTATGAAACAGTATGAAAGGAAATGTAGTAAAATGAAAAGGGATATTGAGCAATATAAGAAGGGGAATGTGTATAGATGGGAAAAAATAAACAATAAAAGTAACACATACAACAATAATAACAAAAAAGGATATTATATGAAACAAAATGGAGTATTCCAGAATAAAGGAAATAGAAGGAATAATAAAGTGGATGTGCAACGAAGGTTGCCCCAATCCCCGGATTTTTTAGGGGAGGACACAAGATGGGAGAACCCCTGCAGGGAAGAGTTATCAAGGAACAAGAATGGAGAGTGTAAGACACAGGGGAAGACAGGGGGGTTACAGAAGCCAAGACCAGCAGTGAATGACCATTCTATTGTGAAAGTTAATGACATTATCAGCAGGTATGGTGAATTCAACATATACAACTACTCTAGTGTTGAGCTTAAAGAGGAACATTTCACATTATTATCTAAAGGGAAGAAGTATGTTCCAAATATGGATATAAATGTAGTTGATTATATAATAGATTTTAAAAAATATTTAAGGAAATTGAACCTAGCCATCTTCTTTGATGGTAAGGAAACTAGGGGAGAAGTGGAGTTTAAAAAGAAAAGTGTATATACACCCCCACTTAACAACATGCTGGGTATATTTCAAAAAAATGGTTATGGAAGAGATCTACCAATATGGTAAAAAATGTAGTTCACAGAAAAAGATATATAACCTTACTAGGAATGAATTTAAAATATTGAAAGACATTAAAAATAACCATAATATAAGAATTATGAAACCAGACAAGGGGGGTGGGGCTGTTATATATCAAAATAGTGACTACACAAATAAAATTAATAGTATTTTGTTGAATTCAGGCAACTACACTATATCTTCCCTTAATGAGGTAAATATAGGGTACCATAAGATTGACCTGTACCTGGAAGATTTATTATTGGAAGACAGAATTGACAGTGACTTATATATTTTTTTAAGAGTGGAATTCCCCATAATCAGCACTATAGTGGGCATTCCTAAAGTGCATAAGGATTTAGTTGACCCCCCTTTTAGGCCAATTACATCTGGCAGTAAATCTAAGACATTCCCCTTTGGGAAAACAATTGACATGTGGTTACAACCTATATATAAGAAAATTGGGCATATTGTCATCGACTCCTGGGATTTTTTGGGCAGACTTCAGCCAGTTTTAGCCACTGAAGCGGAGTGGTTAATAACTATTGATGTGGTCGACCTTTTTTCAAGTATCCCACAAGAGGAAGGCTTATTAAGGTTTAACCAAAGTATTAAGAGATACGGTAACTTGTCCTGGGATAAAACCTCCCTGGTGTTAGAATTCATGGATATTGTTCTTACACAACTACATTATGTATGAAGGAGACTATTACATACAAAGAAAAGGGGTAGCTATGGGGGCAGCTTGTGCCCCCAAATATGCCAACCTGTTTCTGTTGGATTGGGAAACAGAATATATATTTAAAACCGAATGGTTTAGTAACATTATATGCTACCTCAGATTTTTGGATGACATCTTTGTAATCTGGGAGGGGGACTTGAAGTTAGAAGAGTTTAAACATTATTTAAACTCATGTAGTCAATGTTTGAAATTTACTTTTAATGTGGAAAGGGAATCTATTTCCTATTTGGATACCAGAATTACATTAAATAATGGGAAATTCAAATCCAATGTTTTTAGGAAGGGAACATTTAGCAATTCCTATTTGCAATATACCAGTTGCCACCCCTTGGGTCAAAAAAGGAATATTATCAAAGGGCAATGTATTAGAGCAGCCCGGATGACCTCAGATTTTACAGATTTAAATTGTGAATTAGAACTGATAGGGTTTTTTTTCAGGAGTAGGGGCTACCCTGATGGAATGGTGACTGATGTTACCAATTATGTGAGAAGTGAGTGGGGGAAAAATATAAACCACTTTTAGGGGTTGGCTCCACGAACAGTGAGGGAGCCACCAATAACAACAACATTAACAGTAAAGATAAAGATAATACTCACAAGGTTGTACTCACAAGGGCATGTGTTTTACAATATGCACCATACAGTAGGGACATCAAGAATATCATACAGAAAAACTGGAATATTTTGAAATCTGAGAGTAACATATTTAGGATTGTGGGGGATATGCCACATTTTGTGTTTAGGAATGGTACAAATATGAAAATTCAATTGGAGAAGAAAATTAGGTATAAGAACAATGATAAAGTACAGAATGGAACCTACAAATGTGGCACATGTAACCAGTGCAGGCTCATTATTAATTCCCCTTCAATCGTATTAGAGAATATTAACAAGACTGATGTCAAATTCCAGAAGGGCAATTGTAGGTCCAAGCACCTGGTATATCTTGCAAAATGTACTAAGTGTCCATGTTTTTATGTCAGAAAAACTGACAGGTGCTTGAGAAATAGGATCTACGACCATAGTTACAGTATAAGAAAACAAGATGGAAACAATGCCCTATGGAGACACCTGAATGGAAGTACTACATGTTCTTTTTTTCACTTTGGAATATTAGAATTGGTAAAACATAACCCCAGGGGTGGCAACATAAAGAAAATACTGGGTGAGAAAGAGGCAAGGTGGCAGATCCGCTTAAATGCTTCTGTGCCCCCCCGGTATTAATGAGTATATATCTATTAAACCCATATTGGAAAATAGTAGTTAGTCATTAGATTTTTATGTTGGTGTTTTTAAACAAACAAATAACAAAAATATATATATTTATATATCTTATATATTGTACATACATTGAATAAAAAATAGATACAAAGTCACCTATATATGTATTTTTTAATGAATTCTGTTAGTATGTTTTAATGAATTCTGTTATTATTTTATTAATTGTATTAAATATTAGCTACATAAGTCAATAGGGAGAATAGGAATTTAACACTAGCACTTTAAGAATCAATTATGGAATAAATTGAATTGAATGTGATTGGTATGAGTGTGTATTTAAGAAAAACATTTTGTGAAGAGTATTGTTCTGATGAAGTCTATTTTATTAGATGAAAGCGCTTAACCTCTATGTTTTAAGTCAATAAACAGAGACAAACTGAGATTTTTCTGCCATTCCATTCGTGTTAGTGTTTAATACATGTTGTAACCAGGAACAGACTGGTTCGTGTTTTATTATTCAGTTGACTGTTCCAGGACTTTTACGTTTTTTCAATTATACCAATATATTAAACGAAGTGGATCGTAGTTGTGATGTAATTTACAAAAGGAAATTAAATAAAATTCAGAGGGACATTAAAACATATGAAACGGGCCAAGTATATCCCAATCTAAGGTTGGTTTTGGTAGGCATAGCAACCGAGAAGGGATAGCCAATCAAGAGATAGAAGGCGAGATGACGAATGCATCGGATATGCATACAGGGGATAAAGATTCAAACGCTGAAGGCCGTAGCCCTTTAGCGGATGGTCCAAGACGCTCAGAAAGACTCCAAAACAAGGATATGTACTACGAGGAGAGGGACTATGGTCAAATGGGAGCCCGACCCAAGAAGAAATATTACAACGGAAAACCCCAGAACGAACAGTGGAGATTCAGAAGATGATTTGTTCTTTTTCAACGGATGGAAGTGAAGTGGTTGATGTACTGGGTAAGCCCGTTTGTAGTAAACAACTGTTTAATAATTATGGGAATGAGACGGTAAGCCCTTTTGATGTGAATTTTGAACTGAATTATAATGACTGTGTTGAGAATGACTATTTTTATAATATTTTAGATAATGATGTAATGGACATTAACCATTATCCTACTAGTAACAATTCTATGATCAATTGCGGGACAATAAATGCTACGAAGTTTAGTTTACTTGACAACGGACTTTCGGTTATACAAACAGACTCTGAATTAATGAATTTAAGTATGTATTTAACGAGTAATGGAAGTGGGAATGAATTGATTTGTGTTTCTTGTTTAGAAGTTAGTGTTATAGATCAAAATTATGTGTGTACTAATGATCAAGATTTTTTACTTGACCCAATAGGAAATGTTAATGAATCAAATGGTATTACTCAAGTGTGTGAGTATATTCAGGATGCTGACACTATGAAAGCCACAAATATTATTAATCAAATATTTGAACAACATGATGGTCCTACTAAGTCTAATAGTGGGGAAGTGGACTTTGATTCACTAGGATTAGAGATGGATATGGTACATCAGACACAGCAGGGTATTTTATGTAATCCTAGTATTATTGAAAATAGTGTACATGATTTTAAATTATATAATTATTCTCATTTTCCGTTTAATACAGAGTTTGTTAATCTTTTTTCTAAAGGTTTTACTTTTATTTCTTGTAGAACAGGCTCATTGGCAGATACACTTATAGAACTAAAATTATTTATACGTAAAATGAACTTGAGAATTTATTATGAAGGGAATGGTAACACACAGACTGTGGACAAACATGATACATTACGTAAATCAAGTTTATTTAATCCCCCTCTAAATCCCATGATATCCACTTATGAAAAAATGTGTGAGATGGATATAAGGGATTATTATAGACACCATGAGAGGCAAGCATACATGAATATGACTAAGGAAGAACAAGCCCTTCTAGATGCGATAGGAAAAATTGGAATATACGCATCATGAAACCTGATAAAGGTAATGGAGTTGTGATAGTTGATAATAATGATTATATTAGTATCATGATGGCTATGTTGTTGGATAATTATGATGAAATTAGTAAAAATGAAATTAATATTGCACATAAAAAGTGGATATTTTATTAGAGGATATGTTGTTCCAGGATGAAATAACTGAACACGAATATAATTTTATGTGTAATCCATATCCAGTGGTGAGTGGAATTTTTGGTATTCCTAAAATCCACAAAGGACTAGATAATGTACAATTTAGACCTATTGTGGATGGTAAGCGAAGTAAAACTTGTTTTCATTAGTCAATATTTAGATTATCATATGAAGAATGGCTTGAAATATTTTCCTCATATAATCAAAGACTCTTGGGATTTTTTTGAGAAGTTAAAAGGTTTTAACATTACTAGTAATATTATATTTTTAACTATTGATGTTTGTAACTTGTTTACACAGCAATCTCGCAAGACATAGGGTTGGTATGGTTAGAGGACCAACTGGGATCAACAGGGATGTTTGACCAAGAACAAATTAATACCATGATTAGGCTAATGGAGGTAGTGTTGTATAATAATTTTGTGTTTTTTGAGGGGCATTATTTTAAGCAGAATAAAGGAGTGGCTATGGGAGCTTCATGTGCTCCCACATTTGCCAATTATATTAGGACATATCGGGAAAAGCATTTTTTATTCACCAGTGAATTTAATAAGTATATCAAACTGTATACACGCTTTTTGGATGATATATTTATTATTTGGGAGGGTGACTTAAATATTATGGAAGCCTTTATTGAGTACATTAATAAGACAGTTTGGTTTTTAAACTTTACACATGAATATAATACAGACACTATCACATATTTGGATGTTAGATTAACCATGGATCAGATACAGGGTAAGTTAAAATCAAAAATTTATAGGAAGCCTACTTTTTCAAATTCTTATCTTCACTATAGCAGTTGGCATCCTGGCCACCAAAAGAAGGCTATTGTTAAGGTCCAGATGGTTCGGGCGGCCAGGATGGTCAGTGAAGAAAAAGAATTTGTGGACAAATTATATTATATGGTTTCAATGTTTTTGAATAGAGGCTATCCGGAAGAATTATGTATGAATTTATTACATGAGGTTACGAAAAAGAGACAAATTGGCTTTTATAAGTGCATATTAGATTCTGATAGTATAATAGTGGCTTCTGCAAGGCATGGGTCTATTTTTGATACAGGGAAGTCCCCTTTGTTGTACATTTTAACTTATAATGATGATTCAGACTATATTACAAGGGTGATATTAAACAATTGGGAAATCTTACAAATGGATAGGAATGTTGGTTCTAAATTTATAGATGTTCCAAAGATTGTGTTTAAGAAAGATTTATCTTTTAAAAAAAATCTTTGAAAAATTTTCCTTGTATAAAAATGTTACTAATAGGAAAATTGGTAATTTTAAATGTGGGAGATGTACCATATGTTCATATATTTTAACGACTGGGAGTAAATTAGAAGTCAACAATCAGCAAGTATATATTATTGGACATTTTAACTGTTATAGTAAGAATGTTGTTTATCTTACTAAATGTTTTGGATGTATGGCCTTCTACGATGAGAAAACGAACAGGCTATTTAGAGAGAGGATTAGGAAACATCAAAAACCCACTAATGCTATGGCTAGACATATAATGGACCATCATGATCATTCTTTCAAGTTTTGTGTCTTACAGCAAATAAATTGCAACCAGCAAGGCAGAATTTTGGATGTGCATTTGGATTTAAGTGAATTAAAATGGCAATTAAAATTGAATGCACACAATTTCCCTGGTCTAAATGAATATTGCACTATAAAGCTTGTGCTTAAACTTAAGCATATTAATGGTAGGGCATAGTAGGGCAAAGGTTTATGATGTCAATTTTATTATATTCCTTATAAGGATCATAGTAAATGTTACTTGCAGTTATAAACATAAGATATATGGTTATATGATAGTTTAATTACTTATTTTTAAACACATTTTTAAACATAAATTTAATGAATTACTATTGATAATAAAAATATTTATTTACAAAATATAGATTTTAAATAAAGTATAATATTTTATAAATATAATTTATATATTAAATTAATATTTTATTTCATTTTAATTATTTAATGTAGTGATGTATTGTTTTATGTGGAAATTTATACATGGTTAGATTTTTTGAATTAATTGTAAAGGGTACTTTAACATTTTAATTGATTAAGTCACATGATATGTATTCATTCATTCATTAAGCTATTTAAGAGGTGTTTTGGGTATGTTTAAATGTTCTGAAGAAGACCGTATTATTGTGGACGAAACCTAAGCCAATCGTTTTTTACTGCTGTATCATTTCTTGCCATTGTCAGTGTTTTTTGGATGCATTAAACCTTTTCGTCTTGGACTTGGTTCTTCGTTGTGGACATTTTTGCCATCATCAATGTGGTTGATTTGCTCTCCATTATCCCTCATGACACTGGCCTGGAGTGGTTTTATAAATATTTGTGTAGGTGTAGTGGTTTTGACCAGCCCAGGTTCCAGCTATGCACTGATTTAATAGAGGTTGTTCTTAAAAACAATTTTATATAATTTGAAGCTCACCTTTTCAAACAAAGCACTGGTGTAGCCATGGGGGCCGCTTGTGCCCGCACTTTTGATAACTTTGTTATGGCTGAATGGGAATTTAGACAGGTTCTGAACTTCCCCTTTTTTGAACAATGTGTACTCTATGGGCGTTATCTTGATGGCATCATCTTTTGGAAAGGTAGTATGGATGACCTCAATTAATTTTTTTTGTTACTTGAATAACACATCCTTTTTTGAAGTTTACCATCAACACTTTTCACAACTGCAATAACTACCTAGACATTACTATATTAAAAAATAGACCCCTGTAGAGATTTGAGTCTGCCATTTATAGGAAGTCCACTTACTCCAACTCATTACTGCATTTTCAAAGTTGGCACCCATCATCAAAACAGAGATACTGTTAAAGGGCAAATGGTGAGACTTGCATGTATGGTTTCACATGACATTTCTTTGGAGGAAACCTCAAAAGTGAAGGGAATGTTCACTAGGTGGGGTAATGTACTAGGTTTGTTCAGGACGTAATGAGTGAGGTTGTTACAATCACTGTTTGCTCCCATTTTAGGGAAAGGACTCTGGGGACTTGGTGAAGACTATGTTCCCAGTAATAAGACCAATTACAGCAGTGCTATGGTCCTTACCTATAGTTTGGATGCTAGAGATATCAACGCTGTCATCCGAATGAATTGTTTTTTTTTTTTTTTTTTTATTTAAATGGAGGGAGGGGTGAACAATTTAAAATTTTAGGCTCTTTCTTTTTTTGTTCAGAAAAAATATTTCTTTTAAGACCCTGTATGATAAGGTAAAAGTTGGGCACGAACCTGGGTGAATGATCAAATGTGTCAGGTGGAACCAATGCAAATGCATCTCAGAGTGGGTCAATATTTGATGTTAACGGTTTTGGTAAAGTTTTTCCTAAGTGGAAATACCACTAACAGTTTTACAGTTGTTTACCTAGCCCAGTGCCGGGTCTGCCTCGGTTTTTATGTAGGGAAGATCGGGAAACCCCTAAAAAAGCGTATCTACCAGCATATACATGATATAGCCAAGAAAAATTTGAACAACACTCTATATAGACATATCAAAGACAAAATATTACACTATTTTAAGTTTTTCATCTTGGACAGCATAGAGGACATTGCCCAGGGAGGTCCATGGAAAGACGTGCGTAAATGGAAGGAGTTGAGGTAACAAAGTTGGATTCTACCAATGGTTATGGTCTAAATGACATGACCTCTGCAGGGTCTGTTTTGCACCTCAAGTCCATCCAGTATTTTTAGCTGCATGCTTACAAGTTTGTTTAGCACATTGTTTTTACTCTCACATTGATATGTTAAGGATTTGCAATTTTCTTGTGTGTTGACAAGAGGTTTTAATAGGAAGTTATTCAATACATTTTTTTCTCTGGTATTTGCATAATTTCCAACACTGAACATATTTCTGCCATCATTTTTTAATAGTATTTTAGTATATATCACTTTAAGAGCTAGCACGGATTTCAGTTTTAATTTTCTCATTGCATTAGTTTTAAATTTCTCGATGTCTTGTTATCCAATGGGATTTGACTTGATATTGCTTGCCTTTGTATTTAATGGGGGTGTTTACTGTGTGATGTATTCATTCTGAGGAAGTCCATTTCGGAAGGAAGGGCTAAATACTTTTATGGTGCTCTATTAAAGGATTTCTTACCAACAACAGAGTGCTTTCACAACATTTTTGCTTTTTCCTTATGGCTCTTAGTTGGATTTGGTTTTAATTTAAATGTCAACTTGGCTATCATTTAAAATCGGGTGGCCAAGAAGAACAGAATATCTAAATAAAGTTGTTCTCCTCTGAAACTCAAGCTTTTTCCGAATCACATGCAAGAAACCTGACTGCTCCAAACCACTGCTAATATTATTTCACTTCATCTTTTTAAAACAAAACAGGCAAACAGATTACTTACCTTTGCCTACATATATCTCTCATAGAAGCTGCCTTTGCTATCATCTGCTCCCACTGGTCATCTTTTCCTACAGACAAAGATGGTGCATCCAACATACCCATAAACCTTTGCAACTCTGGGTAAACGCGGTCCTGAAATAGCATGGATAACATACCATTACTAATGCCACTATCAGGCAATTGTTTTTGTAATGCATATACAAATAAACCCCTAGCCTTAAGTCTTATCAAAACAAACTTGAGAACCTAATTATTCTAAAGTATTCCTACCAATACAGTTAATGTTCTACAGTGCCAACATAAAAACATAAAATAGAGTAAGGAATGCATTCTATACAGTGCTAAAGCACAGCTGCAGAAGTTGTTTGATATGTTGTTGAATCTCACAGCTGTGATAACACTCATATATAGTTAATGCTGAAAACTATATCATTTTATGTTGACATTGTGGGTTCATTGCTTAACCATAACATCTACCGAGGGTAAGCATCCCCAACACATTAGTTATGTATTTGCAGAGAAAGCTGTCAAACACTTCACATCAAAAAATACTCCACTAAAAAGCAGAATCATTGTACATTATTTCTTAGTTACACAGTAGCTATGCAAGTTCAATAAATCTAGTTAGTTGCTGAACTACAAAGAGGGAGGTAAAACGTCAAAAAAGCAATACTGTATCAAGATCAGCAAATTAAAAAAAGTGTTGCTATTAGCAATAAGCCACCATACACTAACAATAAGAGGCTTTAGGTTAGTGTGCTGATGTATTACATCACTTCATTTCTGTTAATGAGGCACAGTGCTAGTGTTATCAGTATTTTCTGCAATATCCTTCACCTGGAATGCCAGGGAATGCATACATCATAAAGTCGTAGCCAATGCTCATGAACACAGCATGGTGCAGAAATACCAGCAAATGGCAACAAGGTCTCATTTTTCAGAATATCATCTAAATCACTTGTCTTGCAGAGGTTCCTAGTGATAGCAATTTAATCAAAGTATAAAAGTTCCAGTCTCCACAAACCAACTACAGCTTATTCTATGAGATCTTCAACCACTCCCAGACAAGCTGAGAGAATCCTGCCAAAATATCCCAAGTCTGTCTTGGGGATCCTCCCATTGAGATTAGCCTGGTGTATCTCAAAATGAGAGGCATCCGGTAGCATTGTCTCAAGGTGCCTAAACCACCCCAACTGACTATTCCAAAAACACAGGAGCAGTAGTTGCACTCCAAGATCTTCCCAGAAAACCACACTCTTCAGTCTACCAGAGTTATTCCTGTTGGCCTCATTTCTGCCACTTACATCCCTAATCTCAACCTATCAACCTCTACTTAAAGATCATTTCTGCAAGTGATGGAGGGCACAAACTGACAGGTAATGTAAAAGCTTTTTCTTATAACTGCTTTCACTTCACCATCACAGTTTCGTACAACTTCTGTACTACTCTCTCTGCTGCAACAGTATTCTGGTCAATTTCCAGATTTTATCTACCCTCACTTGGGAACAGAACCCCAACATAATTAAACTCCTCCACTTCGCATGGTTGCCTCTCACTTGTTGGAAACAATCCAGTTTTTTCCAAGACAGGACCATAAAGTATATTTGGAGGTGCTGGTTCTCATCCTAATAGTTTGCATCCAGCATCAAATTGTTCTAGTTATTTAAGATTATCATGACAAAACATCTGCAAATGACAAAGATGCAACCAACAGGTCCTCAGACTGTGATCTCCAGACCTTGGTGGTGTGATGGCCAATCCATATAAATCATGGATGGGAAGCATCAAACCCAGATCTTTGGTGAAGTCTGAAACCCAGAACCTTCAAACCACAATGACTCACAGCAACAAATCAGGTGAGACAAGGTAATGGTAAAAATGCCAAATTTTATTAACGGTTAAGCGCTTTCCTCTCCTTCAAGAGACTTCATCAAAACAAATTACATTACAAACCCAGCCTTTAAATACCCTTACTCAAGGTCACATTAATCACTTAATTACAACTTAAAAACACACTACATAATTTTCAGATTTTATCAGCATTAAATAAACTCACTCATATAATATATTAAAACATTAACACACATCTCATATTTAATTTAATTTAATTGTGCCTGATGGCACTTTAAACCATCTAGCCCATAATATGTTTTAATTTTAAAATGCATGCAATATTGACTGCCTCAACAATGGTGAGGCCAATCAGGAGCGAGATGCTAATGTGCCGGTGACGACAAATCAGAGATTGCAAAAGCAATGGCGTTTGGGGTCTGTGAATCAAGTAGATTATTCCGAGGGGATAAGGCAGTTGGAAAGGCTTCGGGGAAAAGAACCAGTATTCCCAGTTCTCCAAAACTAGGTCAGATGAATATTCGTGGCAAGGGGCAAGGCCTAAGAACAGTAGGAACTGACATTGGCAGCTTCCCGGTCGTATGGTGAATACAAAACGTAATGACAAAGTGAGTACTTTGTGTAGAACTTTGACTAAATAATGTAACAGGTTGTTTTGCTGACTATGATAACAAAAACAATGCAACAGACATTGTGTATACTAATGTTGTAAGTAGCCGGAATGCTGAAACAGTATTTGATAAAGCGGCTCTTTGCATGGACAAGAAAGCTCAGAGCGCCTGTTTTAATTCTAAATCAAATTCAAATATATTGCAAGGACAATGTGTAAACAATTTGCAATGTTCAACAACCGAAATTAATGAAGATGCAGAAAGAAACATGGATTGCATTATTGACTTGATGAATATGGCTAGTGCATATGATGTTAACTTAATTCATTTTATGGAATCAAATGCTGCATAAATGGAGAATGGTGGGGTAAACTTCCATAACAGTTTAATTGGTTTATCAAATGGCGATGCTTTTGATAAAAATATGAATAGTAGTTTGCATTTTAGCATTTTACCTGAAGGTGAAAGAGGTGATGATTTTGAGTGTGGTAAACGCTTAAATAATGATGCAAATAATTTTCCATTTATAGGGCAAAACGCTAGTACTGTATTTACACCATTACATGAAGGTTTGGTGGCCTTTTCTGGGGTGGAAATGGTTGATGATGTTGATTTAAATGTAGAAAATGAGATTGAGTCTAATGTTTTAGCTGATGATTTTAACTTTTTTAGGCATTCCAATGACAAAACCGATGGCCCATTATTTATTGTAAATGTTGAAAGAAGTGATACTGCTACATCGGGTGAAATGTGAAAATAGTCAACAGCAGCAATAATGACTTTAAAATATATAATTACTCTACTAAAGTGGTGCGAACAGCACATGCTGATTTTTTGGCCAAGGGATTCACCTTTGTGCCTGCAAGAAAAGGAAATATTATAAATGCCTTAACTGATTTAAAATGTTTTACCCGTAAATTGAACCTTAAAGTATGGTTTGGTAAAGGGGGTAATGAATTAAATGTGAATGAAAGTGATAGTGAAAGTGCTTTATTAAGAAAACCAAGTACTTTCAATCCCCATTTGAACAACTCCATTTGGGTGTATGAAAGAATGTGTGAAAAACAAATAAGGCAGTACTTTAAACAGTCCCATGGGGAGAATTATTGTAATTTAAACAATGGAGAATTAGTCCTATTAAATGATTTTGTTAAAGACAAAACAGTGTGCATAATGAAACCCGACAAAGGGAGTGGAGTTGTTCTAACGGATAGGGTAGAATATTTAAAAAAAATGAATGTGCTACTTATGGATAGTACGTATGAGGAAAGCTCCTTAAATGAGATGCTTACTGCCTATAGAAAGATACATCTAGTGCTGGATGATAAGTTGTTTCAAGGTCAAATTAGCCTTGAAGAATATAGTTATATAAAAAATGACTATCCCATGATTCTGAACATCTTCGGAATACTGAAGATCCACAAGGGCCTTGTAAATTTGAGTTTTAGGCCCATTGTGTATGGTAATAGATCAAAAACATGTTACATGAGTAAGTATATTGATCATTGTTTACAGAAAGGCTTACAAATATTTGAATACATTACAAAGGATTTGTTGAATTTTTTAAAGAAATTGAACAAATTAAAATGGGAGCATGGGCTGATTATGGTGACTGTGGACATTGTTAATTTGTTTAGTATTATACCACATTTTGAAGGTATAATATGGTTGGATGTTCAGTTAGCAAAAAACAGACTGTATAACCAGGACACCATTAATAAGATTATTGCCCTGATTGAGTTGGTTTTAAGCAATAATTACATACAATTTGAAGGGCAATACTTTAGGCAAGCCACAGGGATAGCCATGGGGTCTGCCTGTGCTCCCATATTTGCAAATTTTGTAATGTCATACTGGGAACAGGAATTTTTAATGAAAAGTAGTTACTGGACAAAGATTTTACATTATACTAGATTCCTGGATGATCTTGATGCTGTCACTGCTGCATATGTTTTAGTTACTGCATTATTTGCTGCCACAAATCCAGACACCTTCTCAATCTGTTGTTGCTTTCCACTTTTACTTTGTCACTGCTGCATTCCCTGCTGCCACATCAGCTGGCTCCTTTCTCCACATTACCATCCTCAGCACTTCGAAAACATTATCTAACACATCCCATGCGACAGCAGAACAGTCACCTAGATCATTCTGCTCAATTATTTCTAACAGATCATCTGCAATCCCTCCTGACACCAGTTCTTTTATTTGTACAACTGCAACAGACTCGCTCACTCCCTTCTCCACTGAGACACCTAAATGCTGCTCATATGTATCATCCACCACACAAGGATCTTTGTTGTATTCTAATATTCCATACTGAACACATTTTTCATCAAATTCTCATTTTCTATCTCATAACGCTCCACAGCTTTCCACTCCTCTTCCATGCTGCAGCTGCTTTGCTACTAAAGCAGCCCTCTAGCATTATGTAGCAGCTCCAAAGAGTAGGGATCCTTTATTTACATACAAAATAACTCTTATTTACAAATATTTACATGTTAAAATATATAAATATACAAATCTGTTTCCACATAGTCCTAATTTCCTTTACAATCATGCTAAATTTTCATCCCTATTAGATTCCCCCACGCCTTTATCCATAACCACTATCTGATTTAATCCATTTACCATTAAACATAATTTATTCTTTCATTCCATATAGCCCATATAATATAAAATAACTTTTTATCTATTCTTTTAACATATTCTTTACTTCTATTCTTATATCTATAATTAATCATCCCCATGTTTATCTTATCCACTTCTTATATATCTTCAAAAAATCTTCTTTACATAGTTTTCACTATAACTTTTTTACTCTTTTGCATTTCAAAAACATGTTTAGTTTCTTCTTCTAGACAACGAAAACATATTCTATCACTTTTCATTTTATATGGCATATCTCCCTTTTACTGGCAATTTATCTATTACCAGTCTCTACAAAAAATCATGACATTCTACTTTCTGACTACACCATTTACTTATTTTTATAGCTTTAATTTTTTCAACTGTTGGATTTTCCCATTGTTTTACACAGTAATGTTTTATCATTACATTCTTAAACTACATTTTTCTTTTTCTATATCAAATTTCATTTTCCACAAAAGTATTTTTTCTTGACAACATTTGATTTCATTTATACACACACTCTCTTTTTACCATACCCCAAAATTTATCATACTTACATTTATACACATTTACTACTAATCTCATCTTTTTCATTTATCCACTAACACTTTGTACAAATTTAATGAAGAAGCATATACTACTGGCTTAATTAACCCTAACACTGTTCCTTTTTTATTTACATACAAAACTATTTTTATTGGGTTTAATCTAGAATCACATATAAATGTAAAAAATTATTTGAAACATTTCCCTTTCAAATACTGTTGGCAACAAAAATACACTTGCTAAGCATTCTATTTTCCCATCAGTGCTGAATTTCTCAAATAAGCCTTTTTTGAATGAAAATCTATATGTTCTCC